>NC_056726.1:1935178547-1935250629 GCF_019279795.1 Protopterus annectens
TTTATTTTTTTGGGTGCCCTGGTACTGGCCCCACAGGAGTCTTTCCTCATGATTGTGGACAAGGAGCCAAACCATTACTTTGGTCTCCTCAGTGACCTAGCGTTGAGCTCAGAAACGAATGCCTTCTCCAGCACTGGCCATGCTGACTGCAGAAGGGAGCTACAATCAGTTATGGCAAGTATTCCCGCCTGTGGAGCTTAAATATGCCTAATTTCCCGCACTTATTTGTGATTGGCCAGTTTTGAAAAAACTCAGCTGTAGGCACACCTGCTTAGCTGATGTTGTCAATGTTTAATATTCCTTTGATAGATATGTGGCTGTTGAAAGTTCATGGTTATGAAATGCTGTCATGGCTTAGTGGTTATGTACTGTGACTGTAGTGCACAGTATCCTGAGTTCAAGCCCTGTTACTGCTTTTTATTTTCCTACTTGCCAGACCTGAATGGTTAAGGTGCAGTAAAGGAGGTGTGGCCGTGTTTAGCTGACTTTGCTCAACTTTTACTGACTTTGCCCAACGTTGCCCAACGTTTCTCGACATTGCCCAACATTGCCTAACATTGTGCTGGTTAGTGCAGTGCGCAGCTACATGCAAATACGTTGTATTTGCGCTGGTTAGCACAGCGTGCAGCTACATGCAAATACATTGCCCTTGTTAACACAGTGCTCAGATACAAGCAATTGGTTTTAAATATGCTAAATACTGCTAAAATGTGCTTAGCAGTGCTTTATATTGCTTAAAATAAGTTACTCATGCCTCAGAATGCATAACCATTTCACCTATATATATATATATATATATATATATATATATATATATATATATATATGTGTGTATAATTCGTTCACTTCTACATATAACATTTGAATGCTTTTTACAAAACTTATACATGATAAATGTCGGGAAATATTTTTGTATACAGATATCCAACAGTAAATGGAACGTGTAGTAGTGGGACTCGAACCGGGAATGCCTCCTCTTTGTGCGAATGCTCTAACCACTATGCTATCTTGCCTAATTTGCATATTTTTTTCTTATTATCCTGTTCAGTGTCTAAGCTGCTAACTGTAGCTAAGCAATGGACAATCCTGCGCAAACACATACAAATACGACCAGCTATATCGTAAATAAAACAAAAAAAATATAAATTTCTTTTCATTTTTAAATTTGTACGAGGTTTAACATACGGGGGAGTTTAGTGTTACAATGTACACATGTGACCGGACTCGCTCATGTAACTCGACATTTCTTGTGTTTTGTCAGTGCGAGGGCGTGGATTTTTGGACTGCTCGGCAGTCCAACACACCCACTACACTTGTCCACACTCCATGTAAACTTAGAATTGAGGCAGCGTGTCCTCATTAATATGCATGGTGCGCTGCCGTCATACTCTTAGACTGGCCTTTTTCGTGTAAGACTAATCTAGTCTAAGACGGAAGATTAGTAAATCCTGGGGAATGTCTTTGTTTAATGGCAGATTACTGTTCTTTTGCCAATTGTGGTATACTGCCTCTTCATTTTGATGTACTGTACATGCGTATGAGACTTGCGTTCCCACGCATACCCAGTATATCAATGCTTTGAAATAGAAGCAACGGAGAAAAGAAAGTCTCCATTGCTCTGTTTTCTCTGTTTTTTTTTTTTTTTTTAGTTGTAAAAAAAAAAAAAAAAAAAAACGTTTTGGGGCACTTTATACCAATGGAAAAAGTGTCCGTTGGTATATTGTGGGATTTACAATGGGCACGCTGGTTGGGCTGGACCAATCAGCGTGTATGTTTTCGAATACAAATAGGGAGTCATTGTATAATGAAGATTTACCAATGGTTGGTATGGTTTAATCATGAAGGCAAAGCCTGAGTGATTAAATAAAGCCAGCTGTAGGTAAATCTTCAATATACCATACCACGGTGTCAGTTGTTGCTATTATACAATGACATCATTTAAAGAAAAATAAATACTTACTTTTCTTAAATAATGTCTTTGTGTAATGTCTCCATGGTGCCCTTCTGCATTTTTCCGGTATCTTGGGGCTTTTCTGATGTACTGGGCATGTGTATGGGGCTTGTGTTCCCACACGTATGCAGTTCATCAGTGCTGTGCAAAGGAAGCAATGGAGAAAGGAAGATCTCTGTTTTTTTTTATTAATTTATTTATTTAAAATAAAAAAAGAAACAGGGAGATTTTTAACATTTGTGAGAGCCAGGACAGAGAAAATAAAAGGATAATTGGGTACATTTCTTTAGTTTTGCAGAGTGTACCTGATTATCCTCATATTTTTCTCTGTGCCATCTCTCTCATTCATTTGAGGTCTTTGGTTTTGTAAAGTTATTTAAAAAAAGAAAGGCCTTTTTCCATTGGTATATTCTCGGATTTACAACTGGCATGCTGGTTGGGCTAACCAATCACTATGCTCCTTTTTGAATATTACTGATCAGTCATTGCATAATGAATAACCCCTTCATCAGTATAATACTTGAGCATTGCATGATTCTTGAATAGTAGACTTTAAAACAATCTTTTACTTAGTCAACATAACAGTTAGTATTCCTTTTTCACCTTTCAAACAGTAAAATCAAGCAGATCCATTTTTCCTGAGTTTCTCACTAATATTTTCCCATATCATGGCATTACAGGTTGCTCATTCTGATAGTGGCATAGGGAAGCAAACTGTGACATGCATAATTATTTAATGTAGTAAACATATTTTAAAGTAATTTTGGCATTTTAATTTTGTAAAACGTTATTCATTTTTAAGCTAAACATAAACTATTTGAAATTACAACATTTCCCTGCACTTTGAATTTCCTACAGCTTCCATATCATGGAAGCACTGAGATGCAAACACTTAAGCATACTTACATCTTGCAGGACTTAAGTTCAGAACCATCTTAGCAAAATTAAAACATGATGCCATGATATAATAGATGTAATACCTGCCAGAAGTGTGACTTATCTCTTGTGATATATCACACAGTATTAAAATGAAGATCCAACAGTATTCTTCCCACAAATTAGTTTAAATACATAGTTAAATGATGTTCTAGTGACAGGTACTTAACAGCTCAGTGTCAAATGTACTATGTCAGCTTCCACTCAGGAGAATACATTTAACTGAAGTGGTTGGGGATTGTTATAATGGTTAAGATGCTTGATTCCACCTTTGAAAGGGGCATTGGCTGGGCTTAATATAGCCTACAAAGGCAGCTAATCTTGTACTTCCCTATGAATCTATGAAGAAGGCTGATATCCCTTGAGTGGTTGTTCATAGGTTCATGGGATCATAGGTTGGTACTAGGCTATCGCCCCTAGGGCCTATACAAGCCTAGCCATAACTATTCCCTGGCTATTTCTTCCCACAGGTTTTACTTCACTGGACCCCTGTCTAGCAGGGCAACTGATGTGATCCCTGGGGTGAATTTCCCATCTCCCTTCCAATCATCAAGGTTACTTTTGAAGAGGGCCAAAGAGGCACTCTGCTTGATATGTATGGGCAGTCTATTCCGGAGTCTGGGGTATCTCTGGGTCAGGAACCTATCCCTCCAACATGTTTTGTTCATTGTGATGACAGTGTTTAGATCCCTGGAGGGTGTGTCTCTGAGGGACTGGGATTTCTTTCAGTGTAGCATGTCCAACAGCTCTGGGTTTGACATGGCCTTGTATGTTAAGCAGAGATCGCCTCTGAGTAGATGATATGCAGCAGAGCATAGGTGGAGTTTTTGTAGACAGTCAGCATAGGGCATCTACTTTAGGCCTGTGATTCCTTTAGTGAGGTATTTCTGTGGACTTTCCAGTTGTTGCAGATGTCTTGAGAAGTACATACCAAACGGGGCGTTGTATTCTATACTGGGTCTAATGAGGGATGAGTACAGTGGGACAATGACCTCCTTTTTTCTGGATGAAAAGCCATTAGTGATGAGGTGTGCCACATAGAAGGATTTACTGACTGTTGTGGCAATGTGATTATTGAAGGTGAGACTACTGTCTACCTGTGTCAATAAGTCTCTTATCACACATTTGGTGTTTAGTGTACTGCCACCTATGTGGTAATTCAGGGGTATATGGTTTTACCTAAAGGGGATAACTATACATTTCTTGGCATTGAGCTTGAGCCCATGGCTCTGGCACCAAGTATCTGTTTCTGTATGGCCCTTTTGTAGAATATCCACATCATTTGGGTATTCAGTAATGACTCCCAGTTTGCAGTGATCTGTGAATGTTATTAGCCAGAGTCCCTTAGTGTTGGCCTGTACTTCAGAGAAGTAGATGCCAAACAAGAGCAGTCCCAGGACTGAACCCTGAGGTACTCCACTTGTCACTTGTCTGGAGCTGGATTTGGAGTCAGCTACTTTTACAGTGAGGGTTCTGTCAGTAAGCCAGTTGGCAACCCATCGAGTGACATAGGGATTAATGCCCAGCTTTGTAAGTTTATCTATGATTCCAGACTGGGGGATGATGTTGAAGGCCTTGGTGAGGTCTAGATAGGCTGTGTGGACCACCTTACCCTTGTCCACAGCTCTGGAGACTGATTCAAAGAAGTCAATCAGGTTCAGGAGACAAGATCGGCCCTTCACAAACCCAAACATTGTGGGTTCCAGTGTTTGAAGGTTGCCAATGTCTTTGTTTATAAGTTCCATGATAATATGTTCCATGGCCTTGCAGATCAGGCTTGTCAGACTGATGAGGTGGTAGTTCCTGGGATCCAAGGTGGATCCTCCCTTGTGGAGTGGGATAACTGTAGCTGTGTGTGCCACTCATGCTGCTTTTGTACTGATAGTTAGGTTCTGTTGAGGGCCTATGCATGAGACAAAGGCTACCTTATAATAGTAGATACATGGTGACCAAAGGGCAGTTTATTTTTGGGATAGGTTTCCAGATTTCTGACTACAGGATCAACTTTCAGTGATGTGTTATCAATGTGATATTTATAAAATAAGTCATTGTTGCCAGTAGACACAATTTTAAATTTCTTATCTTTAAGTTTTATTATGTGAGTTTGACACCAACTGTTTGTTTGCAAAAGGCCTTCTTGTAGGATTTTGGTAACCTTTGCAGAGTATATTTTGGTTCCAAGTTTAAAGTCATTTACACACTTGCTAAAGAGGAGTGGGCCAGCGAGTGAATCCTAGTATACACAACTAGTGGCAGGTCTTTTGGAGTAGATAGAGCTACATGCCTTAATTTTCTGGGTTGTATCTGTTGCAAATTTTCTGTCCAATGAGTTACACAGAGATTTACATTTAGCTGAGAGAGTTTACAGTAGACAGTCCATTATCTAAACTAATTGAGACCTAAGGTAGTTTGGATAATAAAACTGCTCAGATAGTCAATCATACATTGAACTGGATAAAAATCTTGTTTTCTCTGCACACAGGGAAAACACTTTACAACCATTCAGTAATTCTAGTGGGCAATAAAGAATATTTTTCACACCCGAGAGGGCTACAATCTCAAAAACCATGCACACGCAAATACACATAATGTTTACATATTCAGACTTTATGATTTTTCCTACCCAAAAACTTTGGAAGGCTGCATTCGAATAATTGATGTTTCGGATAATCAGCATTTGGATAATCGACTCTCTACTCTATCTACAACTCATGAGTGTGGGATGGTGCTAAATGACTTTGCAAGATGTAAATATGCAGTGTGTCCTGACATGCTCTCATCCATTGCTTCAGTAAACTTCTCAAAGAAGCTGACCAGGTTAAGTGGGAAGGATCTCATTTGTGAAATCTCAACTGGTTGTCTGAATACGCATACCTCTCAACCTCTTAGTATAATAAATCTTGACAAAGCTTAAAATAATGGGCGACAAAAGCCCTAAAATATGGACAAATTTTAAATGTCATTCTTATAAACTTAGAAAGTTGCTAAAATAATAGGCCTTGTATTAGCCTGAATTTTCTGATGGATATGATGTCTAAAACTAAAATATCTGTCATTTTGGAGCTACCTGCCGTAATTTCCTGGGTTGTAGGATAGAAACATGGCTATCCAGTATCCAACTCATTTTAAACCCTGCTAAAACCAAACTACTACTCTTTAAACCCACTAGGTCCACCTCATCATCTTCTACCTTTAATATCATGTCCAATAACAAAAGTACTATCTCTCCCACACAGCACACCAAACTCCTGGGCATAGAGATTGATAACAATCTAAGATTTAATATTAACATTTCCCAGGCCATCAAGAACGTTCACAAAAAATAGGTACACTCTATAGAAATAGCCAATTCCTTACCCAACAAACAAAAGCTACTAAAGCTCATACTCACCTAATTTCTACCCTCCTCTATATCTCACCTATTCTCACCAACCTTAGAAAAGCAGACCTAGCTAAGCTTGACTCCTGCTGTAACAAAATCACTAGATTTGCCTCTGGCTCCCCATTTAGATCTCACCAATGGACATCCTTGAAGCAGCTGAACTGGTTGGAACTTCCTCAACTCCTGCATTACAACTAACTCTCTCTGGTCCATAAAATTCGGGTCTATATCATAACATCGAAGTCTTACAACTTTGAATATTATAATATCGACCCCAGTAGAGCTAGACACCAGAATACTGAACAGTCAGAATAGCAATTTTTTTCCCAGGGAAAAAATTTGCTGTTCAGACAAACATACACACAACACAAGCAAACCAAAATAAATAATCCAAGCACACATGCACACACACACACACACACACACACACACACACACACACACACACACACACACACACACACACGCACACACACGCACACACACACACACACACACACACACACACACACACGCACACACACACACACACACACACACACACACACACACACACACACACACACACACACACACTTCACAAAACCCTACACTAAACCATACATACACCACTAGCTATCCACTTAACGTAACCCAACCCTAACCCTAAGGTCCGTCACTATCACACAGTCATCTTACCCACTCCCTAACCCTAACTCACCTACCTCACCCTAACCCTCATGTCCACACAATCGCACACTTACCTGAGCCACACCCTAACCCCAACTCACCTAACCCACGCCCAGTCGCACACTCACCTACGGTCGCACACTTACCTTAAGCCGGTCCATAACCTTCACTCCACATTTGAGGAAATAGCGAAGCTACAGAAATGGCCCACTGAGTACTTTCCCTAGGAAAGTATTCAGTGTTGTGCAGCTTCGCTATTTCCAGCGTTTGCTCTACTGGGTTCGATATTATAACATTCGAAGTTGTTAGCCTTCGATGTTTTTTATTTTTATTTTTATTTTTTATTTATTTAACATTTGTTGACCGGGAAAGTCTGACTAGGTTCCACAGATCCTGTTTTCAGCAGAGACCCGGGGAGAAATACTCCAGAATGTTATAATATAGACCCTAAAATTCTATATCAACCAGAAAAAAAACCTACATTGCAAAACCTACTTCACCTCCACACCAATAACAGAACTCTTCACTCCAGTAACAAACTTATTCTCACAGTAACTAAGTCTAATAATACAGCAGGTGATGTCCTCTTTTCTAATTGTGTATCCAAAATATAGAACACTCTGCACTGTAACATAACTGCTATCACTTCCTTCACACAGTTTAAAAAAACATTAAAACTGCATCTCACTAATAACTGGCTATGCTCTTGCACTACACCAGAGTAGACCTCCAATATGCTAGACCCTCCTCCACCTAAACTATCTCACACCTCAAGATGAATGGATAGGTCTAGGTTCTACTACTGTATAAATACATACAATATAATAAAATAGATTGTTGTTATAGATGAGATCCTAACAATCATTAGAAACTGTTGTTTTATACATGTCTCTCCAGCAATGATTTGGATGTTTTTATACATTTCTTTAGACTGGTAAATCTATTACTGTAAGATTTCTCTGTCTTACCAATTGTGTCTACTATGTATGTATATACTACTATTAATTAAGACTCTCTGCATTTTATATTTAATTTTCTTTGCAAACTTTGTATTTTTTGTTATGTTATTGATGTGTGTGGAGCATTTCTCCCTGGGTCTCCACTGAAAATGGACCTGTGTCCAGTGGACTATCCCAGTTAACAAATGTAAAATAAAATAAATAAATAAAAACATCTGAGTGACTTCAAGCCTCAAAGATTTGCCCAAAACCCACAAATTTTGAAGAACACACCAAAATTATGACGCAAAAATATAGACATTCTGCAAAAATCTGGACAGTTGAGAGGTATGTGAATACATAAGACTTGTTGGGTCAAGAGTTTGTAGGTCACTGATATCCTTAATTAATTCCATAATGATCCTGTCAACGGATGGTCAGGCTTATGGATCTATAATTACCTCGGTCCTGTTTCACCATAACTTTGTGCAAAAGACTGACTCCTCCATTAATCCACACAAAGGCTGATATTAAATAACTTCAGCAGGGAGGGTCTGTCATGATTCAAAATGACCAGTAGCCATCCTGGTATGTTACCCAGCCCCATAGAAGTAGTGTTATTTCTCTAGGATAGTGCCTTGAGGACTTGGTCTTGGGAGATATGAGAGACTTAGATCAATGTATGTGTCCTGGGAATATAGGAGGGCAGAAGGAGGGTAAATTTTGAATTGAACTTGTCTTCTGCTAATAGATTAGTTATAATCTCCAGGTCAAAGTATGTGATCTTTACTATTAGCTCTGCATAGTTAAAGAAGACTTTGTGGATATAATTCACCTGGGTAGCTATTTTTTACCTTATATCTATCTTTGGTTGATTTGAACGGTGTCCAGAGTTCCTTGTTAAGTTTAGCAACAGTATTTCTTGGATTTTGAGAAGTGCATTTAGTAGTGCATATAATGATTTTTTTTCTATTATATAAAAAGGATTTGTTAATATTCAAAAATTAGCATATTGATTGGACAGCCCAACCAATGTGTTCATTGTAAATCCAAGCTAAAAGAACACAAACAAGTCCAGGTCTGAGTAACGTGTGTCCAGATTATTCTCTAAATTCAGACAAAACTGTTTCCTTCACTGTAACATAGTGACGATACACAGAAAACAAACACAGTTCTGAAAAAAATGAGATGATGATGTACTCAAGATATGTACTACAGCAAATGGTATGAGTGTCCAGACTACAAAGTAAATTCACAGAAAACAGTATCCTTCACTATAACAGTGACGTTTAGGGGACCCACCTAGTGTAGGATGCTGCAGCTTGGATACCTATGAAGTGTCAACTGTCTAACATAGTGTTCCTGTGCTAAAGTCACTATACCAGTTGCCAATTTGACTTAATGCCATCTGTAATCTTTTATTTCCCTGTGTAATGTTCCGTTGCCTTACCTTGCCCACAGTGCCATCAGCAAGTGACATCATTCTATCCACACCATCTCAGCTTCTTCAATGTGAGGCACCACCTATGCTAAACTCAGAGCTTTTGATTATCCACTGGGCCTGTTTTTTTTTCTCTCTCTTCTCTATCTCTGTCATTCTCTTTTTTGTTATTATATTTTATTACAGTTTTCAGCATAAAAAGAGAAGAAACAAATAACATTGACTAGCAACCTTGTCAAAGTTAATTAAAACAATAAAAAGAGAACAATCAATAAACACACTGAGTAGTGAACTTTACACTTCAGTGTTAATTAAAAAAATCAACAACATAAAAAATATCTGTTAACATACGGTAGAGAGTTGATTATCCGAAATGTCAATTATCAGAACCAGCCTTCACAAGCTTTCGGGTAGGAAAAAATCATAAAGTCTGAATATGTAAACATTATATGTGTTTGTTTCAATGTGTTTTTTGAGCTTGTAGCCAGCTCGTATAAGAAAAATATTCTTTATTGCCACTGGTATGGCTGAATGGTTGAAAAGTGTATTCCTGCATGCAGAAAAAAAAAAAAAACATTTTAGAAGTTTTTTTTAATCCGGTTCAGTTATATATTTCATAATCCTAACAGTCTGATTTTCCAAACTACCCTAGGTCCCATTTAGTTCAGTTAATTGACTCTCTATTATACCGAACTATGTACACTGTTTACAAAGTCCAGTCCTTTACATGGATGCCATTCCATTCAATATTTAGTAGTACTCTTATCATTGCAAATCATGTCATGTTGATTATGGATAGTCAACTTTTGCAGCTTTGACCATAAATAGAATTTAATAGTATTTGCCATGTTCTTGGGATTTTTTGCATTGAATTTGAGTTCCTAAAGGCTTACATTAAATTCCCCAATTGCCTGTGGAAGATATTTACCTGGTCTGATTTGGATGAGATACACATGGACTTCCACTGTTTTGCACAAGTTATAAAGAAAGAAAACATACATGATGAATAATGTATGTAAACGGAAAAATGTTAATATGCTTTGTTTTCTTTAATGCGTTTTTGCATATATTTTAGCTGATAATTTAATAAAGGTGTTTAAAAAATAATTTAATGACACAGGCTAACACCCAATAAACATATTTTATTTATGTTTGTTTTCTGGGTTAGAGAACGGATTTCCATGTACCCTTTTTAGACGCTGCCTGGGATCAATGCTTGGTTAAGTGACTTGCTCAGAGTCAAACAGTGAGGCAATGGAGGCTAAGGGAATCAAACCCTACACCACTGGACCAGGAAAGAATTCATTACCAGCTCCTTAATCCTCTAGCCAAGTGGCAGGAAGCTTTCTTCCACTGTATTTTGAAGCAATTGTGCGAAGCAGCCAAAATTCCCACCCTTAAGTTGCTGATGCTCCATATAAGGAAGACTGTATCGGAATAAGAAATTCCCAAAATGCCTATATGACTGAACATTTCTACAACATAAGAAACGAGTCAGGATTGTCTGATTCACATCTCAAGCACTTACATTTTTCGCAATTTGCATGGTGTGTTGTGAGATGCTCTATATATATATATATATATATATATATATATATATATATATATATATATATGTATATATATATATATATATATATATATATATATATATATATATATATATATATATATATATATATATATATATATATATATGGATCTATCTTACAACGCCCACAAGTCAAACGCAAAACGAAATCACCGACACCACATAACCGACATTTCACAAACAGGAAGGGTCGCATGCCCGACACACCATAATCCCGACAAGCAACAAACAAAACAAATCCGGTCCAAAAGCACACACACAACACAAGCACACCAAAATCCTTACAAACCAACACTAAACCTCACATACACAACTACCTACAACCTTAAGCGAAACCCTAACCCTAAGGTCCGCCACTATCGCACTCACCTAACAACCCTAACTCACTTAACCCGCCTAACCCACAAACTATCACACAGACGACACTTTTTAGCTCCGCCGCCTCTAACCCTAACTCACTTAACCGCCCCTAACCCACAAACTATCACAGTCGCACACTTACCATCACAAACCCGCAACTCCACTTTCGCGCTTCCTAGTCCTTACCTTGTTAACCCGCTTAATACCCTAACTATTTGTTAACTCACCAACCCACAAACTACCATCAGTAACACACTTACCTTATATATCTCTCACCGTCGTCGTCACTTTTGATTCATCCAGGTTTTTTTCCCATGTCGATGTTCTCCCAGCGGGTTTTTTGATTCACCTCTTCTTCGATCTTCTGGCGGCGTTGTTCTTGTTGGTCGGGCGTTCTGACTTGTCGACGTAGTCAGATAGAACCATATATATATATATATATATATATATATGTAAGTCTACCTGAAAACGCTGACAACGCAGAACGCTGACAATGAAAACACCGACACTGGAAGATCGGCAATGGAGAAGACTGACAGTTGAGAATCCCAATGCTGAGAACACCGACATGTTAAGGTAAGTGTGCGATAGGGACGGACGTTAGGGTCAGGGTGTGGGTAAGGTAAGTGTGTGATAGTGACAGAGTTTAGGTTTAGGGGTGGGTTAAGTGAGTTAAGGTTAGGATGTGGGTAAGGTAAGTGTACGATAGTGATGGACTTCAGGGTTAGGGGCGGAGTAAGTGAGTTAGGGTTAGGGTGCAGGTAAGGTATGTGTGCGATAGTGACGGACCTTAGGGTTAAGGTTTGGGTTAAGGTTAGTGAATAGACAGTTGTGTTTGTGCTTGTGTTGTGTGTGCGATTTTTGAGAAAGGTATTTGTTTTGTTGTTTGTCGGGATTTTGGTTTGTCGTGTATGTGAAGTTTCGTGTTTTTGAACTTTTTATCTGTGTTTTCGTGTCGGTTATCTCATTGTCAGCGTTCTGCGTTGTCGGCATTTTCAGGTAGACCCATACTGAAAACGCCGATAACAGGATAACCGACACGAAAACACCAAAAAAAAAAGTTCAAAAACACGAAACTTCACATGCCCGACAAACCAAAATCCCGACAAACAACAAAACAAATACCTTTCCCAAAAAACACACAAACAACACAAGCACACCAAAAACCTTACAAACCTACACTAAACCTTACAAACACAACTATCTATGCACTAACCTTAACCCAAACCCTAACCCTAAGGTCCGTCACTATCGCAAACTTACCTTACTCACACCCTGACCCTAACATCTGTCCCTATCACACACTTACCTTAACATGTCGGTGTTGTCAGCGTCAGGATTCTCAACTGTCTGTCCTCTCTGTTGTCGATCTTCCGGTGTTGGTGTTCTCGTTGTCGGCGTTCTGCATTGTCGACGTTTTCAGGTAGACCCATATATACATATATGCATATGTATACATATATGTATAAAATCTTTAATTACTGGTAATAGAATTTTGGCTATCATTTAAGTTTTCCATGCAACTGCCATCTGAACCCCATTAAACAGGGGTTGGGAAAAGCAGGAAAAAACCCACGGAGCAGTGTGATGCAGTCTCCAGCCATCTTGATCTCCTCACTGGCCCCATGTGTGTTAGTGTGTGTATGGGTGGGGAGAGCACACGTATGTCTCCACCTGCACATATATGGATCTTTTTGTGACAAATTGAATATAGTTATTTTCGATAATTCTACTAGTGCCAAAACCACAGTCATGATACCCATAAATCCATTAGACAAAATTTCCAGATTCTTTGAATACTTTGTTTCTCAAAAATCTTCTCCCTTTCATTGTAAACCTCATGTCTCTATTCATACCACCATCATATTTCTATAATCACTGTTTCTTCCACTGCACTTCTCCAGCATGCTTCATTCTTCTTCATTACTTACTTAACTTTCTAGGTGAAACAATCTACGTGTGAAACAATCTCTTCTCATCTTATCTATCAGTCTCTCTTTCTTTGTATCTCTCTCTCTCTCTCTCTCTATATATATATATATATATATATATATATATATATATATATATATATATTATAACTACCTTCATTAACCCTTTCTAACATTATACCTCTTCCTGCTGCTCTTCCATCCAGTGAATCTGTACTCACTTATCTTATATCTTCTTTTCAGCTTTGAAGTCTCCTTACTTGGTTTATACATAAGGATTTTTTATGTTTACTATATCGTCTCACACTTTCATAGGCAGTGCATTATTCTGCTTTGATATCCCCTCTATCTCTTTTTCCCTGGGTAAATTTTCCTTTCTTGCATTTTCTTGTAGCATATTTTGATTTCACTTATGGTCTGGTTCATACCTGTCAAACTCTTAAGAATGGAAGGCAAACACCTAAAAACAGGGAAAGATTTTAAATATTGCTCTTATAAACTTAGTTGCTAGAATAGCAGGATTTGTTTTAGCATGTATTTTCAGAAGGCTATGAAGTTTCAAACTAAAATGTTTGTCATTATTTAGTGACTTCAATCCTCAGTGATTTTGTAGGACACCAAAACATCTTTTAATGAACAGACCCAAAACATAAAAACAAACATCCTGTGGAAATCTGAAGAGTTGAGATGCATGGTCTGGCTATATTTATGTATTTATTTATTTATTTATTTATGTATATTTGTTGACTGGGAGTGTCCGACTGGACGTAGGCCCATTTTCAGTGGAGGCCCGGGGAGAAAAGCTCCACAGTTAAAATAAACAGACAGTAGTTACATTGGATCACATAGCGATTAACAATTTACATAGCAACTACTTACAACATATTTACATATGTACATATATATGTGTGTATATATATATATATATATATATATATATATATATATATATATATATATATATATATATATATATATATATATATATATGGATTCCATTCACTTGGTCGAATTTCATTTAGTCGAAAATTATTCAAGGCAGTTCACTTCACTGAAATCTCACTTGACTAAAAGCTCACTTGGTCGAATTTCATTTGGTCAAAAATGGAATATAGCCCCTGCCCCACTGCAGTGTAATCCTGGAGTGAAAATATTAAATCAGGAAAGGTGTCGGGGGGCACAGTCAACTATTATGCCAATAGTTTTTACTAAATATATATATGTACATATATATATATATATATATATATATATATATATATATATATCAGTGCATTTCTAATGGATATACCTTCATATAACAATGAATACTCCCCCAATTTATTATTCTCACTCCAGGGTTGCACTGCAGTGAGGCAGAGGCTATATTCCATTTTCGACCAAATGAAAATCGGCCAAATGAGCTTTCAGTGAAGTGAACTGCCTGGAATAATTTTTGACTCAATGAAATTCGACCTCATGAATGGAATCCATATATATATATATATATATATATATATATATATATATTTATATATATATATATATATATATATATATATATATATATATATATATATATATATATATATATATATATATATATATATATATATTTATATATATATACATATGGGTCCCATACAGAATGCTGACAGCTCACAGCACCAGCACCCATATTGCCGACGCCATATGGTCGACATTCAGAATATCAACAATGGGGAAATACTATCTCCCAATAGTACGGAATGGAAAATTTCCATTCTTGCACTGTAGTACGATCTTGGAATTGGTATATTAAAGGTACGAGGGGGTGGGGAGTGGAGCCCTCACTGGGGGTGCAGGGGGCGGAGGCCCCCTGCTAGCACAAAAAAGGAAATTTTATTTTCCTTTTTTGTAAAGTTCTGGCACTGTCGATATTGTGAGTGTTGACCATATGGCGTCGGCCATATGGGTGATAGTGTTTTAAGCTGTCGGTGTTCTATAGGTGATCCATACACACACACACACACACACACATGCCCACATACACACCAGTCCATTTTTTTCACTCATGCGGTATTTTTAAAGATATACATGTTCTTTAAATACTCAACTCTATCATTTTAGAAGATCCCCTATCAGTATTGTGAATTTTTCCATCTGCTCTTTCTTACCCGCCACTCTTATTCTTCCTGCAATTATAAAGGGGTGTTGCATGCTTGACTGCATCATACTTTAGATAAGATATTAAACATAGGTCCTAGTTGCTTGAGGTGGTGTTAGCTCAGGGGGATGTAAAAGATTCTACAGCACCTATCAAAAAGAGTAGAGGAAGCTCCCTGATGTCCTGGACAAATTTCCCCTAGTGCGATATATACCAGCTTGTGGCTCCCTTAAAAAAGGCTACTAGCGTAGTAAGTCTAATCTAGTCAACAAATGATAAATAAAAATAAAAAATTAAATCTTCTTTTTGATTTTCATCCAAATACCCTTTTACTTTACTATAGCATCCCTGCTAAACTTTCTCTTTGTAATCCGGTCAGATAGCCATTTTTCTTTCTGTGCCCCACACTTTTTTGCGACCATTTCTATATTCTATTATTCTCATGTCCTTTTAACCTTGCCCTTCTTTTTTCTCACATTCAAAATGCTATTGTTTTCTTAAGTCATGCACATCTTTACATGTGGAACCCTAATAACAATCTCTCACATTCATTTTAAACTATTAACTATTATTTTCTGGTAGCTTCCTTTCTCTTAATAATCACATAATTGTATAGCTACTCTATTGATGTTTTGAGTTTCCTAAAACTTGTAGAAGGACATATAGTATTCTTGATGGTGTCATCATCTTTTCTGCATTGTCATAAAGGGGTTTTAAATGTGCAGACAAAATTTTCACCTTGTCAGGAAGTAGAATGAGCATTTTAAATCATCAGTATTACAAATATCATATACACCATCTTGGTATCCTAAAATCCCTCAACAAAATATCATATATGTGGTTATAATGACTGTAAAATTAGTACATCTTGACTATTTGAATTGAACTATATTAGCTTAACATATGAAAATGAATTATTGTAAAACAGAGTTTACTGAGGCCAACATGTCCTGAAACAATATGAATAGTAATAGGTTGGGTGTAATAGGCAATATACTGACTCCTAATGGGCTGAGAGATGGAGAACATATGTGACGCGTATAATGTCTTGGTTGCATGCAGGTTAAGTGGTCTTGTATTACTGCTTCATTGCTGAAGTGGATGCTATTGGGCTAAAGCTGTTTACTTACAGATATATTCTTGACAAGTCTATTTGGCAAGAGCCAAGGAAACAGACATCTGCTATGTTGTGTGTGTGTGTGTGTGTGTGTGTGTGTGTGTGTGTGTGTGTGTGTGTGTGTGTGTGTGTGTGTGTGTGTGTGTGTGTGTGTGTGTGTGTGTGTGTGTGTGTGTGTGTGTGTGTGTGTGTGTGTGTGTGTGTGTTTGGAAGGTTCTGGATACTAATCAGTACTTCCACAGCAAGGGATCTAGGCTGGGCACCTCTTACTGATAAGAGTGTTTGGCAGAAGGTGAGACAGTTTGGCCAATATCATATTGAGTAGGAACACTAATGTTGGCAAAGAGTAAGCTTTTTAGGTGTACTCTGTCAGACTGGCTAGTAGCAGCAGTAGACAAGTCTAAGAGATTTAAGTTTTGATTTAAATCTCCTGACTTTGGAAGTCATTAGTGTGACAGCAGAGATATCTGGAGGAAGTGTTAAGTAGCATCTCATAAAATAAGCAGTCAGTATGATATGACCACATTTACACCTACCAGGACTGGCCATAGATGAAATGGTACCATAAGAGAAAGGGTTTCATGGTACCACCCTCTGTCCACTGTCCCTCACATACTGACATCCATCATCAGTGCTGCTACCCTCACCTCCATGATTTGCTCTTCCTCACTTTATCCAATTTTTGTTTCTACTTTTTTGTCTTACTGTTCAGCTTTTCCTGCATGGTTCAAAACATCCCTGCCTGGACCACATGTTATTTAGCACTGGAGGAAATACTGAATTAAACCAGAGGTATAGGGATAATATAGGCTCACATAAGCCATGGGAAATTGAGATGTTCTGAAGTGCATTTTAGAGGTCTCTCCCTATTGTTTTTGATCCAGTGATGGCCTCAACAAAAATCATGACCGAAAAAGGACATTTAGTCTTATTCTTCAACTTTGCTTTTCCTGCATTCTTTCAACACACCCTAACTGGCAAAGACTCATCAATAACAACCCCCTTTTTCCCATTTTCAACATGGGGTCAGGGTATTGTGTTAATTGTCACTATCTCTCTTGATTCAATGCACACTCTTGCTTTTTTTGATGCTCATGCCTGACTTTCACTATCCTTCTCTCTAGCAATCCAGCCACCTCTTGGGTGGATGTCCTCATTTCTTCTTACCTTCTACCGTTCTGCCCCAAATCTTCTTCATCAGACTGTCTTCTGCTTTTCTGCATGTGTCCATACCACTGTAATCTGCTCTCTTTGATCTTTTCTGCAATTGAACCTACTTTGGCTTCTGCTCTTATGTCTTATT
Source organism: Protopterus annectens (assembly GCF_019279795.1). Taxonomy (NCBI): domain Eukaryota; kingdom Metazoa; phylum Chordata; order Ceratodontiformes; family Protopteridae; genus Protopterus; species Protopterus annectens. The sequence goes on from NC_056726.1 coordinate 1,935,196,292, forward strand.
TCTTTGTCTTACAGTGTGGATCTTATCACCCTTCTCAGACACTTCATTGCCATAACCTCTAGCTTCTTCATCTGCTCTGACTTTACTACCCAGGTTTCTGTATCGTACAGCAGTACTGGTCACACCACCATCTTGTACACCTTACATTTCAGCTTCTTTAGCATTCTTTTGTCAGTGACTACACTACAGACTCTCTGCTAATTGGCTGCAGCCCCTCTGATTCTAGCCTTGACCTCTTCATTCAGACATCCCTTCTCCTCCGCCACCCCAGATACTGGATATTATAAACCTTTTCCACTATCTTCCCTTCTGTATCAATTCTCAGCTTCGTCTGATTTCCCCAATTTTCTGTCATTACCACTGTTTTATCTGTGCATAGTTTCATACCATGTGCCTTCAGTTTTGCATTCCATTCTAAGCATTCTTGCTCAGAGTCTGCCTGTAATACTACATTGTCTGAGTACAGCAACTTCGTTGATCTGTCCCCTCTGGCCTTTTTGCTAATGTAGTCCATCACCAGTACGAACAGCAGTGGGCTCAAAGCTAAACCCTGGTGCACACCCACTCCCACTAAGAACCGCTGTGTGAGACTGAACTCTTTTCATACTTGAGTCACTGGATCTTTGTACATAGCCTGCACTAATTCTGTTAATGTTTCTGGGACTTTGAACCACTGGAGTACAGCCCTAATCACCTTTCTTGGGAACTTGTCATATGACTTCTCCAAGTCTAGGAATGCCCAGTTGGACTCTTTCCTCATCTCTCAACTAGCTGTCTCACCACAAACATTGGGACAGTTGTGCTGCATCCTGATCTGAATCCAAACTGCACATCTCCCATCTTACTTTCTTCTACTCTGCATATCCGTTTATCATTCTCTCCAGAACTTTCATGCAATGTGACAGGAGTTTGATGCCTCTGTACTGCCCACATTTGTGGATGTCTCCTTTGTTCTTGTACACTGGCATGAGTATGCTTACTCTCTAGTCATCTGGGATATGTCTGTCTCTCCACACTGTTATGAGTACCCTCAGGAGCCATTTCTCCCCTATCTCACCCAGCATCTTTATTGTACCTGCTGTCACCACATCTGAGCCTGCTGCTTTCCCTGACTTCATTTTCCTTAGTACTACTCTTACTTCTTCTAGGGTGGGATCCTCTTCTTCTCTCATTGTAGGCTGTGTCTAGGGCAGTACAGCTTCTGTGGGGTTTTCTTCATTCAGACATTGTTGGAAATACTCCTTCCATCTGCCTTTGATGTCCTGTGGACTTCTGAGCAAGTTGTTGCTGGCATCCCTTATGAAGGATGTCTGACTATCTTCTTTATCTTTCTTTCTTTGCCTTGTCACCTGATATAGCTTCTTTGTACTACCTACTTAGTCACTTTCCAGAAGCTGATAGATTACCACTGATGCCCTGTTCTCTGTTACTGCAACTCCTTTCTTAGCCAGCCAGTATTCCTTCCTAGCCCGGTTGGCCTTTTTTGCCTCTTGTCTTGCACTCTTTCTTTCTTTTGGTGACTTCCTGGACTTTGGAATTACACCACCAGCTTTCCTTATGTACCTTATTTCCATACCTAGATGGGCCACATATCTGGTCTGTAGTTCACACATATGCTGTTTTAGGTTCTGCCATTCTTCTTCAACTCCACCTATTTCCTCTTTTTCTTGGGGTACTAGAGCAGTGAGTAATTCCTTGAACTGTTGTGTTTTTTCTCCATTCAACTTCCAGGTCTTCAGTTTTGTCTCTGTTGACATTAGAGCCTTTTGTGACCACTGCTTACAACTTATTGTGGCAACCAGTGGTTTATGCTGTGAGATGACTCTTTTACTGGGGATAACTTTGCAATCAATGACTCTACCCCAGTGCCCTTTCCTTAATAGTTTGAAGTCTACCTGAGTTGCATGTTGGTCGCTCTTGTTATGTGATCTTGTGACTTTAAACCATGTGTTGGCTACTATCAAGTCATTCGCCAGACAGAAGTCTAGAATGACCTCTACTTCTTTATTCCTGTTGCCACACCAATGTGGATCAAGGCAGTCCTCATATCCTGCTCTCTCCCAGTATGTGAATTCAAGTCCCCCATTATCAAAACCAATGCATGTTGTCCTTCTTTATCTAGTAGGTCCTGCAGTAACTGTTGTCTGAATGCACTCCTAAATTCTGGTTCCCAAGCCAAGTGGCTTTGGTGCACTGCCCTGCACTTTCTGTCCGTTGGACAGTATCATCAAGATGCATCCTGTCAGTAAACCTACATTAAGTGTAGCAATTCTCAGTTCATATTTGGCAGGTTGATTGGTTTTACATCCAGCTTTCACTCAACAGAGCTATCCTAGGTAAGCCAGGCAACTAGACACCACTGACCAATAGGGACACATACACCCCTCCAGCCATTAACATGGGCCCCCAGGCATAGGTCAGGTCCTTTGCCGTCAAATGCCCATGGCCATTTTGGCAACATTAGTCAGCATGACTAAATCACCTAGAGTCATATTTTACACCACTGAGTATGCAGTCTGTGATCCGTGTTTTCCTATCTTTAGGATATTGCACAGTGCACACCACAGTAGATGCCAAAAGCAATAGTTCTGCACAACACTTCCCCCCTGTAGGGCACTATATACAGCCTGTGCTGCTGTCAACAGCAACATTCATTGGTGAATTTGAGATGGAAACACTCAGCATGTTTTTCAGAGGTGGGAAGAACCCCCAGAGACACAATAAGAACATGCAAACGTCAAATAGGCATGGGCCAGAGATCAGGATCAAACCTTGTACCTGGAAGGTAAAGATCTTAACCAGTATGTCAACTGCCAAGATTGCACTATCGCAATTATGGAATAAGGAATAAAATTAAGACAGGGTCAAGGGGCAGTTAGGCCACCAGAAGCAATTGGGTTATAAAAAAAACACAAAGAAGAAAAAAATTCAATATTCCTGCTCAACATTGCTTTTACTTGCATGCTTTCATCACACATTAACTGCGCCAAAGTGCACTCTAATAATTGTGAAATAAGAAATCAGATTAAGTCATTTTAGAACTTGTTTCCAAACTTTTGATCCACTAAAGGCCTGAACAAAAACATAAGCAAAGAAATAAAAAGAAAGAAATGCTGTCATATTTTTTTTCTTTCAATCAAGAAATAGATTATGCCTGACCAAATAGTTGTTTACAATAAAATACTTGAAAGAATGCATACATTACATCTAAGAATACTACCTGTCCCCCCACCCAAAAACAGAAAAAAAAAAGATGGTTTCCTTCTGTGTATCCCTCTGGACTTAGATTGGGGTGAAGGCACAAAGTGCCCCAGTCCTATATTTCAAGTGACCGTTGTTAAGCTTATAAATATCATGCCTTGTCCCCTCTACCTTAAAAAGAAGGCCACTTTCTGTATTCCACTCTGATATCAGACTGGGGTAAAACTGAAAGAAGAAAGACAACAAAGTGAAATAGTCAAGTTGTTGCTGTCAAATTTATGTATGGCATGTCTCCTTATCCGTGTCCACAAAAATAACGACATATATATATATATATATATATATATATATATATATATATATATATATGTATGGGTCTACTTCATAAGATCGACAGACCATTTGATTGACATTCATTTGGTCGACAGCTCATTTGATCGACAACCGGTATTCAAGGCACTTAACAGGGAATTGCCCCCCTCCCCAATGTTGTGCGACCCTGGAGTTGATATATATATATATATATATATATATATATATATATATATATATATATATATATATATATATATATATAGTTGGGGGGTGGGGGGCACAGCCCCACACATTTGGGGGGTGGGGGGGCAAAGGTCCCCACCTATTTTCTTTAAAACATGAAAAAAAACCAACAAAAACTACACATTTTAAATGTAAATAGGTGGGAGGCTTCGCCCACTACACCCCCCAATGTGGGGGGCTGTGCCCCCAACACCCCCGTAACTAAATATATCAACTCCAGGGTCGCACAACATTGGGGTGGGGGGCAAATCCCAGGTTTTTGTTTGTTCATTATATTTTTAATCACACTCTTGACACTGCCCCTAATAGCCAGATCTATCCAAGATATACACACACACACACACACACACACACACACACACACACACACACACACACACACTACATAAAACAACATTTTTTAGCATGTATATTTGTTGACAATACTTTTGACATACCAGACCCATGACTACTGTTAAACACTGATCAAGCAACAGCAAGTGTGTGTCACTTGTATTCAAAGATGATGTATATACCGTTAGTTTCATCAACTTTACTATGTCTACATCAGATGACAAATTGTGATAAAAATAAATAAATGCCACAGTAATAAAGTATTCTATTTTACTTCCTCAAATGAACAGTACTCCTGCAAAGCCAGATAAATGACTATTTTAACTCAGCAAATGAGATCAATGACTATTTTAACTCAGCAAATGTCAAGAGTGTCAGTTACTTTTATCCAGAGACAGGACTCACCCCTACCCAGCAGTTAGAACCACTTCAGAACTTGACTGTGGCTAAATATGGTGGCCATGCAATAACTTCAACTTTCTTCTACATATTAAAGTATTCCAAGTTGCCTAGCCAGAATAATGAGCATACAGCAGTTAGTAATTTTCCTTTAGACAGCGCTAGTAACTATAACTACTTCATAGGTTCATAGGTAGGTACTAGGCTATTGGCCTCAGGGCCTATATAAGCTTAGCCAAAAAGGTACCCTGGCTTTCTCCACCCAAGAAAATTATTTTTATGTGCCCCTGTCAAGCAGAGAAATAGAAGTGATCCCTGGGATGAATTTCCTATTTCCCATCCAATTATCAAGATTTTTCTTGAAGAGTGCTAATGAGGAGCTTTGTTTGATATAGATAGGTAGTTTGTTCCAGAGTACAGGAAGTCTCTGGGACAGGAATCTATCCCTCCAGCATGTTCTGCTTATTTTGTTGACAAGGTTTAGGTCCCTAGAGCATGTAGCTTGGAGGGATTGGGATTTATTTAAGTGGAGCATGTCCAACAGCTCTGGGTTTGACATAGCTTTGTGTGTTAGGCAGAGATTGCCTCTGAGTAAGCAATATGTGACTGAGTAAAGCTGGAGTTTTTTGAGATGGTCTGTGTAGGGCATCTGTTTGAGGCCAGTAATCCTCTTTGTGAGGTATTTCTGTGGCCTTTCCAGTTGTTGTAGATGTCTTGAGAGGTACATACCAAAAGGGGCATTGTACTGTATATTGGATCTAATGAGTGATGAGTAGAGGGAAAAAATTAACTTTTTTTTCCTGGATGAGAAACCTTTTGTGATGAAGTGTGCAACGTAGAAGGATTTCCTTACTACTGTGGTGATGTGATTATCAAAGGAGAGACTACTGTCCACCTGTGTCCCAAGGTCTCTTATCAGACTTTTGGTGTTAAGTAGACTACCACCTATGTGGTAGTTCATGGGTACAGAGGTTTTACCAAAAGGGATGACAATGCACTTTTTGGCATTGAGCTTAAGGCCATGGCATTGACACCAGGCATCTGTCTCAGTGAGGCCCTTTTGTAGGATGTCCACATTGTTAGGAGTTTGGATTATGGCTCCTAGTTTGCAGTCATCTGTGAATTTCATTAGTCAAAGACCTTCTGTGTTAGCATGTACTTCAGAGAAGTAGATACCAAATAGGAGAAGACCCAGGACTGAACCCTGTGGTACTCCACTTGTCACTGGTCTGAAGTCGGATTTGGAATCTGCTACTTTCACAGTGTGGGTTCTGTCAGTGAGCCAGTTGGCAACCTATTTTGTGACATAGGGATTAATACCTAGTTTAGTGAGTTTATCTATAATTCCAGATGGGAGATGGTGTCAAAAGCCTTGGCAATATCTAGATAGGCTGTGTGAACCACCTTATCCTCATGTACGGCTTTGGTGTCTGCTTCAAAAAAGTCTATCAGGTTTAGGAGACATGATCTGCTTTTTACAAACCCAAACTGGGTGGGGTCCAGAGTTTGGAGATTACCAATGCCTTTGTTTATAAGTTCCATGATGATACATTCCATGGTCTTGCAAACCAGGCTCATCAGGCTAATGGGGTGGTAGTTCCTGGGGTCTCTGTTGGATCCCCCTTTGTGGAGTGGGATAACCTTCACTGTGCACTATTCAGTGGGCACAAAGCCTGAGGTGAGGCTGTGATTGAACAAGGTACTTAGGTGGGGTGCCAGTTCATTCTGTGGTTCATGTAGAACGCAGCCTGGGATATTGTCAGGTCCCATGGATGCTGTGTTCTTGGCTTTGGAGAGTGTGGTTTTGACCTGTGCAGCCATAATTACAGGAACTTTGCATTATTCTGTTATAGAGAAGGGCTCTTTAGGTGGTGAGAGGGGATAAAGCTAGCACTGAACCTATCTGCCAGCATGTTGGCAATATCAATTGGTTCTGTATATTTAGTACCATTGTGCTGTAACTCAGAGCAGATCTAAGTGTTGCAATTGAAATTCTTTACATAGCTATAGAATGCTTTTTGGTTGTCTTTAGAAACAGTGGCAATTTTGTTTTCATAACTAGCTTTGGAGGATTTTATGAAGGATCTCAACTTCTTACTGAGGCTGACCAGGGAGTTCCTCCAATCATGGGATTTTACTCTTTTTTGCAGCAGTTTCTTTTTTCTGTTGTCAAGTTTGTTTATGGCAGGGGACCACCAGATTGGCTTCTTTTTTTTTTTGAAGATAGCATCTTGGTTCTGTTAGGGACAGCATGATCCATGCACTCGTGTAAGTGCTTATAAAGTGCATTTGTGTAGGATTCAGCAGTCGTACCTCTATTGTCCGTCTGCATAGGTGTCATGATGTTTGCTACTTCTGTCTTAAGAAGCGTGAAGTTGGCTTTGGAGAATTTTTTTATGGTGGTTTCCCTAATGGAGGGTGGGGCCGGGATGTGGATGTCTAGGGTGATTAGCTTGTGGTTGGATCTGACCAACAAGGAATTGACTTCTGGTGTGGAACACTGGTTGCCCATGTTGGTAATGACCTGGTCTAGGATATTGCTGTCCCTGGTAGGGGGTGGGGATAAGTTGATCCAAGGTGTTGGAATTTATGAATTCCAGAAAACGTTCAGCAAAAGAGTGGGTACATAAGTAGTTTTCCCAGTTAATGGAGGGGTAGTTGAAATCGCACATTATTAGGGTGTTAGGTTGTACCCTAATATTTTCCAGTGTATAAAGAAATCAGGAGTGGGAATCCTGGGGCATGGTGGGGAATCTGTAGCAAGCTATAATTTGGATTGCGGTCTTGCCCAGAGTTAGTTGCACTTGGATAATCTTTAATGCATTATGCTGCTCAACTAGCCTGGAGGTGTGGATATCCTTAATGAATATGGACACACCTCCACCTTTAGTGTTTTCATCCAGGTGAGGAGGCCAAAAAGTGTCATATGAGTTATAGCCTGGTATTGCAGGGGTGCTCTCAGGAGCCTTGAAGCATGTCTCTGTCACTGCACAGATGTCAATGTTCTCCATTTTAAGGAGTGCCTCAAGTGATTGCATTTTGAGGTTTAGACTTCTAGCATTGAGTAGCATTACTCTTAGATTTTGCTTGCTTGTACCTGTGGTGAAGAACCTTGCCTAAAAAAGGCACTATAGGAGTAGCAAGAGCCTTAGCCAGTATCTGGAATCCCAAGGACGACAGGCAGAGGCCATCTCTGGCAAAGCATCGCGGTCTGTCACTCATGTAATCCCAGGCAGACAGATACTGGATCCCGTTAGAATGACTTCTATGTCTCATTTCTATGTCTTCTAATGTCTCATTTTTACTAAAAAGAAAGTGCTCTTTCAACTTCTTAGAGAAAAATTAGGAACAATGCCAAAAAAGTATTTGGAAACAAAGGCCCAAAGTGAAGGGCAGATTTTAAACATTGCTCTCATAAACTTGGACAGTTGACAAAATGAACCAGGTTTGCATATCTGGTTACTGCAATCATCAACAATTTGCCAGCAAGCCATACATTTTACAAGAAGCAGGCCAAAAATATGAGGAAAAACTGAGGGCATTCTGCAAAATCAGGGACAGCTAACAGAAATGTACCATAAATAAAGCAATGTGGAAAGAAACAGGTCACGCTAAAGAACAGTTACCCTTTAGCTTTCAGTTCTTTTTGCCAGTAAAAAAAAGGTGAGACTCCCAATCAGATGTCTAAAATAAACTTCTAAATGCAGACATCCCAAAACATATCACCACCAAATCACTCAGCCACATGAGACTCTTTTATTTGAACAGTGCTCCATAACAGAGTGGGGTGTAGACATTTTATTTTCAAATTGTACTCTAAGGCCCTGCACTGCTATTCCCCTCCTCAAATCATTGGTGACCTACTTTCTGCAGTCAAAAATGCCTTAGGTAAAATTAACCCTTAGGTAAAGGACTCAGTTGTGCTCCACATTGCTCTCTTGTGCTCCCCTCTGGTTTACCCACATCCTGGCCACCCCATGTCATCCATCTAGAGAGATAGATGCACATGTATGTATGTATATAAATATAGATATAGATATAAATATAGATGTTTGTGTGTGTGTGTGTCTACTTCAGTAGACCAAAATGACACTTAATCGAAACTTACTTTACTGAGATGACATATAAACTGAAGCTTCACATTATCACAAATTTTTACAGGAAATAGAAACACTTAGACAACATGGGTAAATTTGCCCTTTTCCCACAGTATTCTGATCTTGGAGTTAGTATATTTAGTTAGGGGGGTCTTGGGGGAGTGGTTTGACATACTTTCCTGTGTTTTTACATTGAATGATGGCCAAGTGCCTCCATTCCCTGTAAAAAGTGAAGTAAAGTGAAGCTTTGGTTTATTCAGTGTTCGGTGATGTCATCTTGGTATAGTAAGTTTCAATTGTGTAATTTCGGTCTACTGAAGTAGACACATATATATATATATATATATATATATATATATATATATATATATATATATATATATATATATATATATATATATATATATATATATATATATATATAAATATATATATATGTAGAGAGAGAAAGAGATAAATAGACAGATATATGTGTGCATGAATATGTGTATGTGTGTGTGTGTGTGTGTGTGTGTGGTGAATATATATATATATATATATATATATATATATATATATATATATATATATATATGTATGTATTTGTATCATGATGGTCTTAGTTACTCATAGATATTTGTGGCTGTGTAGCACTAGTAACATCCATGATTTTGAAATGATCTGTTGACCTGGTTCAATAGTTAGTATGAGTGATGAATAATCAGAGGGACAGAATGGAAGTAATTCTACTGTTTTTTAGTATCATTAGATGAAAATGGAAAATTCCTTGAGCACACAGTTTGTGGGTGGGAGATGTAAGTGCATGTTAGATTCATATGAGCTAAAACCTGATTTACATATAGCCATAAAAGAAACAGTTGATGAATGTTATATCTGTTTGGGATAATGCTGTTATAGGTTTCTGAAAAAAATCATTGCTGTCTCCCCCAACTGACATCACTGTGCATGTGAATTTATTTGAGTCTGCAAACAGCTGTCACCTCTGAGGTGTCTATCTATACATTAAGTTAAACTGAATTGATAGAATTCCTAAGACCAGAAAATGTGCTTTATTGGATTTAATCTGCCTGAAAGATTTTCAAATGTTGCTTCATTTCTCACTTGTGTTATCTGTAGCAGAAGTGCAGTGTCTCTATTTTTGTGAGAGGGATGTGACGTTGAATGAACCATAGTGTAGGCTTCTGTTTTCAGCTTGGCATGCTCAGTAGGTTCTAAATGAGTTTATATTCTTAAATGTTCCATGGTTCTAAAAATGTTTAGAAAATGCAATCATATTTCAAGAATGACAGAGGAAATCATTCTCTGTATCAAATTATAAAGGAAAAACAGTTGCATCATGTTATCTAATTCTGAGACACATGGGCCAAAACAAAACAAAACAATATAATTTTAAAATTTCAAATGTCAATTTAAAAACAGATTCTGTATTTTGAATCTTAGAACTGTGAACTGCAGTAAAACAGCAAGAAACAACTGTGCTGTTTGCTGATTTCCAGCCTGGGAGAAAACGCCAACTGTGGTGTGATGCCTTTGGAATCTGGGGCAAGTACCACAAGTATGATTTATATAAGATTTTAAAAAGTAGTAGGACTTGTGAAGATTGGGTGAAAATAGATGAAGGCTGCCAGCCTAGCCAGATAGAATTTTGGAGATAATTCTGTCATCTGTAAATATTAATGTAAACCACAGGTTTGTTGTCTTTATTGGTAAAAATAGTGTTACATGTGGAACTGGAAAGAATGTAACAACAGTGCACTCTACTGACCAAGTAGGGCATGTTGTGACCCTTTCATGTAAACACAGCTCCAGCTGGTCTAGATGAAGGAATTATTGCTATTGTCTTAAGGCCAGATTTAAGGGCCAGAATTTGCATGCATAAATACCCTTAATGGCTTTGCTTCCTCACTTGGTGTGAGCTTTCTAAAGAATGCAGCCTGTTAGCCTGGGAACCCCAGGAAAGTTTGAAGAATGATGTAATGTGAATCAGGACTGCAATACCAATTTAAAAAGAGAGAATCAGAAAGCATTAAACATTTTTGTCATGACCATCCAACTCATCAGCACTGCCTTGCTCTATATGGATGTTTATTTTAGACTTGTGTTTTCTCTTAGAAATAGCTAGAAACTAAAAATATTAGACTAAGTGTTTTTCTGTGATGTCAGAACTATACTACTGAATTAAATATTTCTATGTGATCTCTGAAGTCTTGACTATCACTGTGTAGGAAGAAGTGTTGTCTTGTGTTTTTAGTATTTATTAGTAAATATGTTAAACATTTCAGCTGTGGCTGTTTTGTGTAGAGTTAATTTAAGCTCTAGAGTACATTGCATGTATATAGTGATTACTGTCCAAGTCACTCCAAATAAGCCTAGCTGTTCAGTCACACTTACCATTTGGATAATAACATTGCACAGTAATAAGTGGGCACCCTTTTAAGAGCCTTTGAGTAGCTGATAAATATTAGCTGGGTGTTGGCAGTGATTTCTACTGTATAGTCTGGGTAAAAGGGGCATAGCTGGAGAACCTGTGGCAGCCATTCCCAGGAGTGTCTGTGTGGTTGTAAAAAACACTTATCTCAAAGTGTGTGTGTGTGTGTGTGTGTGTGTGTGTGTGTGTGTGTGTGTGTGTGTGTGTGTGTGAGCTACTTGGGCAGGGTCACGAAGCACTGTTTGGACAGAGAGGGTGCTGGAGGTTTTAGCTTGACCACTAGGCTGAGATCTGGACACTATAGCTGTGCCAGTGGGGAGACTTATTGGGGAGCTGGAGAGCAAGGGAGAGACCAGTCCTAGGGAAATTGCACTTTACTGTGTGTATTTGTTATCCTTTCCTCCTATATGAGACGCCCCTTACTGGTGTTAGTGGTGAGGATTGAGGCTCCTTGACAGCTGGGCCAGGGCATGGTCATCACATATTAATTGTTTGGCAGTGGTGGGATATCCACACTACATACTAATTGGTTGGCAAATACTAACTGGCTTGTAGTGGTGTCAGTAGAGTGAATTCCTGTAGTTTGTGTACAGTGAGCTTTGAAGGTGTTTTGTACTCTAAATCAGCCACACATTGAATATTCATAATTCAGATCATAATTGTTTTATTTCTTTTGTTATCTTAGTTAGTTAGGGTGAGCAGGCAGCCTGTCAGCAGAGGAGTATGAAAAGCTGCCAAGGAGCCAGCTGGCTGAGATGTGCCAGGCTAGGGGACTGGTGCATGGAAACCTGACTAAGGCAGACTTGACTGCAGCCTTGGTTACAGCTGCATCAGAAAACAGCAACCAGGAGGACAATCAGACTGGCAGTGGAGATATAATCCCCTTGTAGAATGGACAGCTCAACCTTTCTGCAGAGGACTTAAAAATCCATCTGGAGCTAAAGAGACTTGAGCTGGAGGCCAGGCATATGAAGATAGAAGCCGAGGAAAAAGTGTGGCAGAGGAGGCGTGAGAGGGAAATGTTGACTCTTCACTAGAGTCATGGAGGTAATGTGAAAGGGTGTAACTGGACCCCAGAAGCACAAAATGTCAGTAACTTTCTTCCGAAATTTAAAGAGGGGGATAATTTTGATAGTTTCATTCATATGTTTGAGAGGGTATGCAAACAGTATAGTGTCGACCAAAGGCTCTGGGTACAGTTCCTGACCCCCTTACTCCATTCCTGACCCCCTTACTCCATGGTAAAGCTGTAACTGTTTTGTCAAAAATGTCTGAAGTTGCATGTTTTGATTACACTGTGGTTAAAAATCACTTGTTAGAATTGTTTAAGCTAAGACCTGAAACATATAGGGAAAAGTTTTGTGAGCATAGACGCAAGGCAGATGAAAGTGTGTGTGAATATGTTGCTGAACTGAGCACTTATTTCCATAGGTGGGTAAGTGGATGTCAGTTCACCACCTTTGAAGGGCTGGCAGACCTTTTAGTGAGGGAACAAGCCCTTGGCACTTTGCTGAGGACATGAGGATCTGGTTAGCCGATAGGCAATGTGCTACTTCAGATGAGTTGGGGAAGAAGGGAGACCTATACCTGGCAAGCAGGGCAGCCCTGCACAGGAAAGGGACCCCCAGTACTGCTCATGGGTCTAACAGAACCCATGGTGGGCAGCACAGACTGCCCCAACAGAATCTGCCAGTAGCAGGAAAAAGAACTAGTCCAGGAGCTAGGGTTAAATGTTTTGAATGCAACCAGTGGGGCCATGTAGCATACAGGTTCCCACAGAGGCAAGGTGGTGAACAAAAGGTGATGGAGCCAGTAAGTGGGAAAGACAAAATGCCAATAGTAGGTTGTCTTGAGACAACAGGGTACCAAACTACTATCTTGCAGATGTCTTGATAGGGAAGGATTCCGATGAGGCAGTACCATGTGCTTATGCAGTTACACATAGTCAGGCTAAGAGACAAGCATGTGGGTCTGGTAGCCTGGGGGAGACACTGACAGAGTCCATACTTGCAGCCAGGACTGGTGAGGTGGTTACTTCAGGGAGGAAGCTACTGTGTAGCAGTGAGACTTAATGTGAGCCACAGCTGCTTGAGGGTACTGATGGTCTTTTGGATAGAGTGACTGCAAAGGTAGAGGTGAGTAGTAGTACCCAGGCTGACAGTGAGGCACTACTGTCTGAGGATGCCAGACTTCATGTGGAAGGGGAGCAGGGAAGGGTTACAAGGAGAGAGTTGAGACAGGCTCATCTCTCAGACCCTACATTGCAAGGCCTGAGCCAGGTAGCTAGAGAGGTACCTGATTCTCAAGGAAATGGGGAATCTGTATACTGGGACAAATGGTTACTGTACAGAGAGTGGACCCTTGAGGGAGGGCTAGAAGGTGAGAGAGTACAGCAGTTGGTAGTGCCTAGAACCTACCACCTGATGCTTCTAGCCATAGCACATGATATTCCCTTTGCAGATCATATGGGTATAAAATGTACAAAGAGACATATTATGCAGTAATTCTATTGGCCTGGAATTTCCAGAGATGTAACAGGGCACTGCAGGACCTGTAAGCAGTGCCAAAAGATAGGCAAGGCAGGAGACAAGGTGCTAACTCCTTTGATGCCTTTGCCTGTGATTGAGGAGCCATTCCAGAGGTTAGCTATGGATATTGTGGGTCCTCTGAGTACCCCAAGTTCCACAGGGAAAACATATATCCTAGTGGTAGTGGATTATGCTATGCGATACCATGAGGCAATGGCTTTGTTCTTCATCGAGGCAGAAAAGATGGCAAATGCTTTGCTATAGATTTTCAAAAGAGTAGGTTTCCCAAAAGAAATACTGACTGACAGAGGTATCAATTTCATGTCAAACCTGCTGGCTTGTCTGTGGAAGTCCTGTGGGGTGACGCACATGAAGTTCACCCCCTACCATCCCCAGACTGATGGTCTTGTTGAGGGGTTCAATTCTGCAATCAAGTCATGTTACAGGCATTTGCAGATCAGTTTAAGAGGGAGTGAGAAAAATATTGCCCCATCTGTTTGCTTACAGAGAGGTTCCCCAGAAATCCACAGGTTTTTCACCCTTTGAGTTGCTGTATGGGCATAGGGTGAAGGGACCTCTAGATTTAATTTGAGATGAGTGGGAAGGTGAGTGTGAGTCCCACAAGGAGTCTGTTGTGGCATACATCCTAAACCTCAGGACAAGGCTAAGGGAACTCATGGGCTTGGCCCAGGAGAACCTGGCAGAAACCCAACAACAGAAATAGGTGTGGTATGACAGGAATGCTCGAGCTAGAGAGTATGCTGTGGGGCAGCAGGTAATGGTTCTCATTCCTGCCAGACACAACAAGCTGCAAGCAGCTTGGGAGGGACCCGACAAGGTGGTAAAAAAGGTAAGTGATGTTAACTACATGGTGGAACTGCTAGGCAGAAGGCAGGGGCACAAATTGTACCATGTTAACATGATGAAACCTTACCATGATAGGGAGGCCCTTGTGCTGTGCATTTGCAGTGGATTGCAGGAGGAGTCTGAGGGAGATCTGGGGATGGATCTCCTCAGTGAGGCTTGGGCTGACACCTCAGTGGAAGGGGTAGCAATGTCCCAGCAGCTATCTCCTATCAAGGTTCAAGAAATCTGAGCAGTGTTGCAGAAATTTGGGGACATGTTCACTTGGGTAACCAGGGTGCACCCACCTGGTGCAGCACCAGATGGATATAGGACCCCAAATGCCTATTAGGCAGGCCCCTTATAGAGTGCCTGAGAGAGTCAAACAGACTCTGAGGGAGGAGCTACAGGAGATGTTGGGACTAGGGGTAATTCAAGAGTCCAACAGTCCTGGGCCTCCCCAGTGCTGCTGGAGCCAAATAAGGATGGCCGCACCAAGTTTTGTGTGGACTACAGGTAATTAAATAGTCACACAGAGTCAGATGCTTACCCCCATGCCTAGGACAGATGAGGCCCTAGACCAAATGGGTGGGGCTAAGTATCTTACCACCACTGATCTTACCAAGGGTTACTGGCAGGTGCCCTTGACTCCCAGTGCTAGAGAGAAGTCAGCCTTTTTAGACTCTGTTTGGCTAGTATGAGTTCACAAAGATGCTGTTTGTGATGAAGAATGCCCTAGCAACTTTCCAGAGGCTGGTAGATAATATCCTAGCAGGAACAGGAGGGTTTGCCCTTGCTTACCTAGATGATATTGCCATCTACAGCCATTCCTGGCCAAAGCACCTTCAGCATGTCAGGGAGGTGCTGGGCAGACTGCAGAGGTCAGGGTTGACCATTAAGCTGAGCAAATGTCAGGTGGGTATGGCAGAGGTCTCCTACCTAAGACATAGAGTGGGGA
Source organism: Protopterus annectens (assembly GCF_019279795.1). NCBI lineage: Eukaryota > Metazoa > Chordata > Ceratodontiformes > Protopteridae > Protopterus > Protopterus annectens. Next base: position 1,935,211,637 of record NC_056726.1, read on the forward strand.
GTGGTAAGATAAGACCAGAACCTGCCAATGTGGAAGTCATTTAGGCATGGCCTGCACTTGTTACTAAAAAGCAGGTGAGGGCATGTTTAGGGACAGCAGGGTACTACAGAAAGTTCATCCCCAGTTATAGTATCATAGCTGCTCCACTCACAGACCTGACAAGGAAGGACATACCAGATAAGGTAGTGTGGACCCCAGCATGTGAGCAGGCATTCCAGAAGCTTAAAGATGCTTTGGAGGACCCCCTGTATTAGCCAGTCCAGATTACAGCAAAGAATGTGTTGTGCAGGTGGATGCTTCAAACCATGGGGTGGGGGCTGTACTTAGCCAGATTTCTTCAGAGGGGGAAGAGCACCCAGTGGTTTATCTCAGTTGTAGGCTACAACCCAGAGAGAAATGCTATGTAACTGTAGAAAAGGAATGTCTAGCCATAGTGTGGGCACTGCAGAAACTTCAAACTTTTCTGTATGGAAGGAAATTTACTGTTATGACAGATCACAACCCCCTAACATGGTTAAACAGAACTAGCCAGCAAAATGCCAAGTTGCTAAGATGGAGTCTGTTTCTCAAGGGTCACTTGAAAAACTAGCTTGAGTTCTCCAAGGGGGGAGATATGTGAAGATTTGGGTGAAGATAGATGAAGGCTGCCAGCCTAACCAGATACAATTTTGGAGATAATTCTGCCATCTGTAAATATTAATTTAAACCACAGGCTTGTTGTCTTAAATGGTAAAAATAGTGTTACATGTGGAAATGGAAAGATTGTAACAATAGTGCACTCTACTGACCAAGTAGGGCATGTTGTGACCCTTTGATGTAAAAACCTTTGAGCTCAAAGAATTTGAATGGATATTGAACTTTTAAAATCATGGCAACAGTTGAACATCAAAGTTGTCTTTAGACTATATTAATTAATGAATTATTTTATTGTTTAAAATAGAAGATGAATAAAAAAAAAATCTTCACACATGGAAAATGCCATTATGGAACTTTCTGTTTTTGCCTACTATAAAGAAGCACTTGATGCCTTAGATACTTTTTAGTCCAACCTAAATGATGGATTTTAAATTTATACCATATGGTTGTGACAATATTGTCTCAAGGCATATAATTTAAGCTCTCTCTCTGAATATAAAGCCTAAAAAGTTTACAACAGTGTAATGACATTATTATAAAACAAGCTGATAAAGGCAAGGCTGTCTTAATGAATGACAATTAATAATTATTTTTCTGTTTCTCTGCTTTTTAAATGATGATGTAAAAATTGTATAAGCATGTGAACATATTGTGTATCAGCAGCTGCAGCTTAATAATGACATAGATATTGATTTTGCTATTTTACAGTACCTTGTTGTCCTCTCTTCCACACACTTATGGATCCCTAAGATTCATAAATCCCTGGAAAATCCACCCTACTTATTATAATTTAGTGCTTTACCAATGGGAATGCAATTATTTGTTTAATCAAAATCTCAATTTATTAGAGCAAGTAGACTAACTACTGATAATACTACATTTGTTTCACAACTTGATCATATGGTAGAGGACTTTTTCTAGTGGATATGATATGAATTTATTATCCAAGCTTAAATCTGATGTAATGCTTATACCAACTTTTTTGGAAGATGGGAAGCCTCACAGATAGTCAGTGTAATAACACCATTACTCAACATGAAATAAGTTCAATTAGACAAATTATTAACAGGAACTGGCCCATTCAGATGGCATTGGATGAACTAAAACTATATGGGCACCAAGCCACATTTTTTACATATAAAATATGAGGACGATTGATTGAGTTTACTGTTATAAATAATTTTTTTTATAGACCTGTTATACAATTGGGCTGCTAAACTGGGTACTTTTCCATGTTTTAACTGTGTTGCCTGTGCTTACATCTTAGGAAGTGATTTTAGACCTGTATTTAAGCTTCTAGAGTTTAGCAGCTGGTTTTACTTGTATCCTTTGATGTAAACACGGCTCCAGCCGGTCTAGATGAAGGAATTCTTGCTATTGTTTTAAGGTCAGATTTAATGGCCAAAACTTGCATGCATAAATGTCCTTAATGGCTTTGCTTCCTGACCTGGTGTGATATTACTAAAGAATGCAGCCTGATAGCCTGGGAACCCCAGGAAAGTGTGAAGAACGATGTAATGTGAATCAGGACTTTAATATCAATTTAAACAGAATCAGAGAGCATTAAGCATGTTTGTCTTGACCATCCAACTCATCAGCACTGTCTTGCTCTATATGTAAGTTTATCTTAGACTTGTGTTTTCTCTTAGAAATAGCTAGAAACTAGAAATATTAGACGAGTATTTTTTCTGTGATGTCAGAACTGTACTACTGAATTAAGTATTCCTATGTGATCTCTGAAGTCTTGACTAGCACTGTGTAGTAAGAAGTATTTTCTTGTATTTTTAGTACATATTATTAAATATTTTTAAACATTTCAACTGTGGCTGTGTTGTGTAGAGTTAATTTAAGCTCTAAAGTACATTGCATGTATGTAGTGATTACTGTCCAAGTCACTCCAAATAAGCCTTGCTGTTCAGTTGCACTTATCATTTGGATAATAATATTGCACAGTAATTTTAAGGCCTTTTAAGGCCCTTTGAGTAGCTGATAAATATTAGCTGGGTAGTGGCATTGAGTTCTACTGTATAGTCTGGGTAAAAGGGGCACAGCTGGAGAACCTGTGGCAGCCTTTCCCAAGAATGCCTGTGTGGTTGTATAAAACACTTATCTCAAAGTGTGTGTGTGTGTGTGTGTGTGTGTGTGTGTGTGTGTGTGTGTGTGTGTGTGTGTGTGTGTGTGTGTGTGTGTGTGCACTTGTTGGACAGAGAGGATGCTGGAGGTTTTAGCTTGCCCACTAGGCTGAGATCTGGATCCTATAGCTGTGCCAGCGGGGAGTCTTATTGGGGACCTGGAGAGCAAGGGAGCAACCAGCCCCGGACTGACTGTGATCTCTGTGTGCTCTTAAGGGAAATTGCACTTTACTGTGTGTATTTGTTATCCTTTCCTCCTATATGAGACGCCCCTCACTGGTGTTAGTGGTGAATATTGACGTTCCTCGATTGCTGTGCCAGGGCATGGGTGTCACAGGACTCTATAAAATAGTATTCAGTAGCAGCTGATTCAGTCTCATTGTGAACATACCACTATGGAAAGAGTAGATAGAAAAGTACAGTTAAACCAATATGGTATTTAGCTCTTCATATCTTATAGTAAAAGCACATCTGCAGTTGTACAGGCAAATAGAATAAGAAATGGAATAAACTTAGTCTACTATACTGGACCGCAGGTATAGAATTTGTTAAATATACAAGTGTTATTGTGCTAGATAAAATGATAGACTTATCAAAAAAACATGTTTGGAATGGACAACTCTGGTTACAAAACTGAGATTAAATAGTAGAATGACCTACAATAGTGAAGGAAAGAAATATAAATAAAAATATAATAGGTATTCTCTAGAACATGAAGATTTGGTAAATAAATTGGTCATGATGGGTCTCTTGTTTAATAAATGCATTCTCTATACCATGAGTAGTACATTGCCATGCATTGCCTCAGTTCATAAACAAGCAGCATGGTAATGATGTGCAACATAGAGAAGGTTGTCAGATACTGTGGATGCCATAGAGGTCCCCACAGTACACAGTGGTGGACACGTACTAAAAATGGAGGAACTGCTGTGTATATATGTACTATACTAAACAGATGGTCCATGTTACTCTAAAAGTGTTGTGCTCTGTGTTATAACACACAGCGATTCATAGGTTCACAGGCTCTTATTAAGCCTACAGCCAAGGGGCCCATCTAGATGCACCAACAAAGCACCCAGTACTTTTAGTAGTCTAGCAATGCTCCTCCATTTATTAGATTTTCCCTACATGTCTCCGGAAAAAAAATTGCAATCAGCCATCCAGTGATCTAGAGGAGTTTAAAAGGAAAGCAAAGGGCTCTGTTTGATATGTAAGGGCATCTTAGAATAGAAATGGGGAATAAATCGCCTTGGGTATCTGTCACACCTTCTAGTGTCATTGATATAATGGTATAGGATTTAGTCTCTGACATAGGTGTTTGCTTTACTACTGGTTCTACTTAGATGGATAAGTTCAAAGAGTGCAAGGTCATCTACATCATCTATCAATTCAGGCTAATCAGAACTCACCCTTCATTGAGTCTGTACAACACTGAGTAGAGAAAAGGGGGGTTTATTCTATTAGGGTAGTTAAGGGCACTGAGACCTATGCCATTATTGGTGAGGAAAGAGTAAGATCTCTTAAGCTCCTTTGGGTGCCAGATGGAGTATATACAAATGGGGGCATGATATTCAATAATGGGCCTCAAGATCAAGAATAAAGTTGATTATAGCTCCTTTGGACATTGAAGAAATACCACAAAGTACATATTGTACAAGGTAGAAAGATTTTTTTAACCACAACAGAGACATGGTGGTCAAAAGAGAGTCTTTTACCAAAAAAGTACCCAAGTGCCTGATGGCTGTGTTAGATTTAGGAGGAACATTATCTGCATGGTAAGCACGGTGATAATATATTTATTAAAGGAAACTATTATGCATTTCTTGATTTTGAGGAAAGTTCATGTTTAGCATGCCAAACTTGTCATGTTGTAGTCCTTGCAGGAAAATAGAAGTATCAATATGGGGTTTGATAACAAACCCCAGTTTGCTCTCATCAGCAAAATGGCTTGCCATAGTCTGCTGATATCAGCTTTTGTGCCAGACAAATGTGCACCAAAGAGAAATGGACTCAGTAACAAGATTGTGGAATAACTCTGGTGATGCTTTTCTGTCTTCAGCATATATCCCAATCTTAACAGAATGTCTTCAGTCAGATAGCCGATTACCTATCCAGCAATTTATGTATGGGTTAATGTTGAGCTGAGAAAGTTTCTCAGTAATCTCAGCATGTTGAATAATATCAAAGGCATTCACAAGGCTGAAGTAGGAAGAACAGAATGCATGTGTCTTGCCCTTTGGCCTCAGAAATCCTTCCAAAGATTTCAACAAGGTTGAATAGGCATGTGTTAAACTGGCGTGCACCTGAGGATATAAGATCACCTATTTTGTTTATAATTAGTTCAGCTATAATTCATACTATATTTATTTATTTGTCTATTTATCAGTTGTTGATTGAGTTGGTCCCACTAGGCTAATGGCCTCTTTTCAGGGTAGTTCTGGTGTGGTATTGATTTGCAAATGCTACTAATGAGACTAATAGGCCTGTAATTCAATAGAAAATTCTCACTGAAGAGCTGATGAAGGGGTTTTACTGGTGAGACTTAGCTCTTTTCAGATATTGTTAGGACCCATGAAAGTGGTAGTTTTAGGTTTGGAAAGTGTCGAAAGGACTTGTACAAAATTGATTTGGGGAAAGGAGATATTAAGGGAAAAGGGCTGGACAGGTGGAAGTGTGTTTGGATAGAAGCTAGAGGAGAATTTTTCCATAAAAATATTAGTAATGTCCTAGGGGGTCACAGAAAGAGGTACTGTTAGAGATAAGATCAGTACACAATTGCAGGCAATTTCAGAACGTCCTAGTTAAGGCAAAGAAGGCTTTATGTTTGGGTTTTGAATTAGTTGTAACTTCAAGTTAACAATTAGCCTTGGAATTCCTAATGGGAAGTTTGAGGCACTTGCCACCTTTACATTCTTTATTCATACTTTACATTATAGTGATGAAGTGGACATCTTTTAGTGATGGCTGGAAACTTTTTCATTTTCTTATCCGGTTTCTTGATATGATATGACTGTTCTACTATAAGTGTTTAATTTTAAATCTGTTATTATGCTACATTATGTGTCATTATATCAAGGATGGGGCACAGTTCAGATACATATGCAGCAGCAACTACAAGTGCAACATCTCTTGGGGGACAACTGAAATGCAATGGTCAGATTTAACTGGGAGTGAGTTTTTTGAATGATGATGGATTTAGTGGAAACATTTGTAAGGGCAGGATCAAGAAGATTTATACCTCTTGTGGGCAGGATGCACCAAATATAAATGTTAAAAGAAATTCTTGGCAAAAACTAATTTACACTCTGAAAATTCTGTATTTTGTTCTGTCAATAGATTCTGAGGCCACAGAGGGTTTGGTCTCTTTCTTCTTCCCCTTTCTCCAGAACAGCCTAAATGTAGGTATATTCATCATCTGCATATAATGCCACATTGTGCAAATGATATGAAGGAGGAAGCAATCTTGATGCCCTCCATCTACAAAAAGATAAAAGAAAGTTTGTATTGATACATAGAAAGCCATCTTGTAGCTCATGTACTATTTGGTAGCTTTAAACTTAGTCTTATGTAACTTTAAGTGGGAGCATCATAATACAGGAGGCACTTCCTCCTACCAGATGGTCAGTAGGAGGAAATGCTTCATTTTTTATGCTTTGTTAATTGGTTAATTTTGACAATGACCAATGGACCTTAACCCCTTTGGTTCAAGGTTTCCATCATCCTAATTAGCATGTTCACAAACTGTTTTGTCTGACAGCTTTAAACTTTCACAAGATGGTTGCCAACTGGCTCACTGACAGAAACCACACTGTAAAAGTTGCAGACTCCAAATCTGACTTCAAACCAGTGACAAGTGGAGTACCACAGGGTTCAGTCCTGGGACCTCTCCTGTTTGGTATCTACTTCTCGGAAGTACAGGCTAACACAGGAGGCCTTTAGCTAATGAAGTTGCAGATGACTGCAAACTAGGAGCCATAGTCGAGTCCCCAAATGATGTGGACATCCTACAGAAGGGCCTCATTGAGACAGATTCCTGGCGTCAGAGCCATGGCCTCAAGCTCAATGCCAAAAGTGCATTGTCATCCCCTTTCGTAAAAACTCTGTACTCATGAACTACCACATAGGGGGCAGTCTACTTAACGTTGAATGTGTGATAAGAGACCTTGGAACCCAGGTGGACAGTAGTCTCTCATTTGATAATCACATCTCCACAGTAGTCAGGAAATCCTTCTACATGGTACACCTCATCACAAAAGGGATCTCATCCAGGAAAAAAGAGGTCATTGTTCCCCTCTACTCAACACTCATTAGACCAATTATAGAGTACAACGCCCCTTTTAGAATGTACCTCACAAGACATCTGCAGCAGCTGGAAAGGCCACAGAAGTACCTCACAAAGAGGATTACTAGCCTCAAACAGATGCCCTACACTGACCTTCTCAAAGAACTCCAGCTTTTCTCCATAACATATCGCCTACTCCGAGGTGATCTCTGCCTAACATATAAAGCTATGTCAAACCCAGAGCTGTTGGACATGCTACTCCTAAAGAAATTCCAATCCCTCCAAGATACATGCTCTAGGGACCTAAACCTTGTCACCACAATAAAAAGAACATGCTGGAGGGATAGATTCATGTCCCAGAGACTTCCCATACTGTGGAACAAGCTACCCATCTATGTCAAGCAAAGTTCCTCATTAGCAGTCTTCAAGAAAAATCTTCATGAATGGATGGAAAATAGGAAATACACCCTGGGGATCACGTCTGTGGCTCTGCTCGACAGGGGCACAGGAAAATAACTTTCTTGGGTGATGTAAGCCAGGGAACCTTGTTGGTTAGGCATTCTTAGGCCTTTGGGCCAATAGCCTAGTACCTATCTAAGAACCTATGAACCTATGAATTGAAATGGGTATGATGACAAGATTTTCAATAAGTTTGAGTCAAAAGAAGATAAGGTCAGAGGCTGTCTTATAGTCAAGGTAGCAGCTATAGACAAAGTGTACTTCTTCATCTAACAGCATCTGAAGATGCAACGCAGTGACAGTACAAGGTCCACCTTACAACTTTGAAGATGGTAAAAATGCAACCTTAGTGTATAATTATTTGGGGGACTGCCATAAACCAGGTCTGAGATTTATGATGACCATCTCAAGGCATTATATCAGAAGAGGCAGATCTTTTCAATTGCAAGTTTGTGATTTGAACTTCTAAAGTTGATATTTTAAATGTCAAAGATAGTCAAAGGTAACCCTGGCCCTGCAGAAAAGAATAAAAAAAAGAAAGAAAAGAAAAAAATTGCCAGACCTACAGCAACAATGGCTACATGGCGACCATTGACACTGCACTCTTCAGTTACAGTTGTGTCACTCACGTAAATGTTATGTCTCTCAGAAAAATAAGTATGCAAGGGAGCATTCTCTTTCAAGATAGCCTCAACTGTACTGACCTTCAAGGAGCATCCATCCTCAACACTAACATCAGTGAGGGGCGTCCGTATTGGGAAATGATAATAAATACAAAAACAGTAAAGTACAATTTTCCTTAAGAAAATGCAGAGATCACAGTCAGTCTGGGGCTGGTTTCTCCCTTTCTCTCCAGGTCCCCAATAAGACTCCCCACTAGCACAGCTATAGGGTCCAGATCTCAGCCTAGTGGACAAGCTAAAACCTACAGAACCCCCTCTATCCAACCAGTGCTTTGTGTCCCTGCCCAAGGAGCTGACATAAACACACTTTAAGATAAGAATTATATACAACCACACAGACACTCCTGGGGAAGGCTGGCACAGGTTCTCCAGCTGTACTCCTTTTCTGCCCAGTCTAAAAGGTAGTACCAGCTGCCACCACCCAATAATATCAGCTATTCAAAGGCCCTTCTGAAAAGGGTGTCCAATTATTACTGAGCAATATTATTATCCAAACAGTACGTGTGACTGAACAGTCAATGCTTATAAGAGTGACTTGTCACAGTATCACTATATACATGCAATGTACTCTAGAGCTTAAATTAACTCTACATAAAACAGCCACAGTTGAAAGGTTTAAAACATTTATTAATAATAAAAACACAAGACAATGCTTTTTATTACACAGTGCTAGTCAAGAGTTCAGATATCACAGAGAAATACTTAAAATAATACCATAGAAAAGTTCTGACATCACAGAAAAACACTTAGTCTAATTGTCCTAATTCCTAGCTATTTCTAAGAGAAAACACAGTTCTAAATAACTTACATCTAGAGCAAGACAGTGCTGGTTATGTTGGATGTTCTCAAGACAAAATGCTCAGAGGTCTCTGATTCTGTCTATTTAAATTGATAACACAAAGCTGCTTCACATGACATCATTCTTCACACTGCTCTGGTGTTCCCAGGCTAACAGAAACTACATTTACATTCTTTACACATGGTCAGAAACCAGAGAAAAAAATGACATTTATACATGCAAATTCTAGCCATTAACTCTGGTCTTGAAACAATAGGCAGAATGCTTCCCTCTAGACATGCTGGCTCCAAATTTTGACATCAAAGACAGTCATGAAATGTTTGACTTAGCTTTTTTTACAACAGAGTGCACTGTTGTTACATTTTTTGCAGTTCAATATCCAATACAGTCTTTTCACATTTAAGAGAACAAGCCTGTGGCTTACATTAATATTTACAAATGACAGAATTATCTACAGAATTCTATCTGGCTAGGCTGGCAGCCTTCATCTATCTTTACACCTCCTACCCCCCCATGGAGAACTCATGCTAGTTTTTCAAGTGACCCTTGAGAAACGCTGCTTGAAAGGGTTTGGTCTATCAGAGTATACCTTACCCTACTCCCTGTCTTAAAATCCCATCTATATTGGCATTGCTAATCCCACTGCAGTGCTGCACTGACATATCATATGCTTGCAACCATAAGCTCCATCTTAGCAACTTGGTATTTTGCTGGCTGGCTTTTTTAACCATGTTAGGGGGTTGTGATCTGTCACTACAGTGAATTTTCTTCCATACAGATAAGGTTGAAGTTTTTGCAGTACCCACACTATGGCTAGACATTCCCTTTCTACAGCTGCATAGCATTCCTCCTTGGGTTGGAGCCTATGACTGAGATGAACCACTGGGTGCTCTTCTTCCTCTGAGGAAATCTGGCTAAGTACAGCCCCCACCCCATGGTTTGAAGCATCCACCTGCACAACACATTCTTAGCTGTAATCTGTACTGGCTAACACAGGGGGTCTTCCCAAAACTTTGTTAAGCTTCTGGAATGCCTACCCACATGCTGTGGTCCACACTACCTTATCTGGCCTGCTCTTCCTTGTCAGGTCTGTGAGGGGAGTAGCTCTGGTACTATAACTGGGCACAAACTTTCTGTAGTACCCTGCTGCCCCTAAGAATGCCCTCACCTGCTTTTTGGTAACAGATGCAGGCCATGCCTAAATGGCTTCTACTTTGGCAGGTACTGGCCTGACCTTACCACTCTGCACTTTATGTCCTAGGTAGGAGACATCTGCCATACCCACCTGACATTTGTTGGGCTTAATGGTCAACCCTGCCCTCTGTAGTCTGCCCAGCACCTCCCTGACATGTTGAAGGTTCTCTTGCTAGGAATGGCTGTTGATGGCAATATTATCTAGGTAAGCAAGGGCAAACCCTCCTGCTCCTGTTAGGATATGATCTACCAGTTTCTGAAGAGCTGCTGGGGAATTTTTCATCCCAGAGGGCATCTTTGTGAGCTCATAAAAGCCAAAAGGAGTCACAAAGGCTGACCTCTCTCTAGTATTGAGAGTCAAGGGCACCTGCCAAAAACCCTTGGTAATATTAATGGTTATAAGATACTTAGCCCCACCCAGCTGGTCTAGGGCCTCATCTGTCCTAGGCATAGGGTAAGCATCTGACTCTGTGTGACTATTTAATTTCCTGTAGTCCACACAGAACCTGGTGCTGCCATCTTTCTTTGGCACCAGCACCACTGGGGAAGCCCAGGGACTGTTGGACTCTTGAATCACCCCTAGTTCCAACATCTCCTGTAGATCCTTCCTCAGAGTCTGTTTGACTTTCTCAGGCATCCTTTAAGGGTCCTGCCTAATAGGCCTTTGGGGTCTTGTATCCACCTGGTGCTGCACCAGGTGGGTGCACCCTGGTTTCCCAGTGAACATGTCCCCAAACTCCTGTAACACTTTTCGGATTTCTCAAACTTGGGTAGGAGATAGCTGCTGAGACATTGCTACCTCTTCCACTGAGGTCTCAGTTTGAGCCTCACTGAGGCGATCAGTCACCAGATCTCCCTCAGACTCCTCCTGCAGTCCACTACAAATGTTAAGCACAAGGGCATCCCTATCATGGTAAGGTTTCATCATGTTAACATGGTACAGTTTGTGTCCCTGCCTTCTTCCTAGCAGTTCCACCATGTAGTAAACATCACTTACATTTCTTACCAGCTTGTAGGGTCCCACCCAAGCTGCATGCAGCTTGTTGTGTCTGACAGGAATGAGAACCAATACCTGCTGCCCCACAGCCTACTCTCTAGCTCGAGCATTCCTGTCATACCACACCTTTTTCTGTTGTTGGGCTTTTGCCAGGTTCTCCTGTGCCAAGCCCATGAGTTCCCTGAGCCTAGTCCTGAGGTTTAAGACATATGCCACAACAGACTCCTTATGAGGTTCACACTCACCTTCCCACTCATCTCGAATTAAATCTAGTGGTCCCCTCACCCTATGCCCATACAACAACTCAAAGGGTGAAAAATCTGTGGATTTCTAGGAAACCTCTCTGTAAGCAAACAACAGATGGGGCAAATATTTGTCCTACTCCCTCTTGTACTGGCCTGCAAATGCCTGTAGCATGGTCTTGATTGTAGAGTTTAACCTCTCAACAAAACCATTAGTCTGGGGATGGTAGGGGGTGGTCTTCAGGTGTTTCACCCCACTGGACGTCCACAGACAAGCCAGCAGTTTTGACATGAAATTGGCACCTCTGTCAGTCAGTATTTCTTTTGGGAAAACTACCCTGCTAAAAATTTTTAGCAAAGCATTTGCCACCTTTTCTGCCTCAGTGGAGGACAGACCCACTGCCTCAGGGTATCATGTATCATAATCCACTGCCACTAGGATATACTTTTTCCCCTGTGGAAGTTGGGGTACTCAAAGGCCCCACAATTTTCATAGCTACCCTCTGAAATGGCTTCTCAGTCACAGGCAAAGTCATCAAAGGAGCTTTCACCTTGTCTCCTGCCTCACCTACCTTTTGGCACTGCTCACAGGCCCTGCAGTACTCTGTTACATCTCTGGAAATTTCAGGCCAATAGAAGTTTTGCACAATATGTCTCTTGGTAAGTTTTATGCCCATATGACCTGCAAAGGGAATATCATGGGCTATGGCTAGAAGTGACAGGGGGGAGGCTCTAGGCAGTACCAACTGCTGTACTTTGGGTCCACTCTCTGTACAGTAACACTTTGTCCTAGTATATAGATTATTTCCCCCTTCCCTTGAGAATCTAGGTGCCTCCCTAGCTACCTGCCTCAGGCCTTGCAATGTAGGGACTGAGTGCTGAGCCTGTCTCAACTATCTCTTTGTAACCCTTCCCAGCTCCCTTTCCACAGGAAGTCTGTCATCCTCTGATAGCGGTGCTTCACTGTCAGCCTAGGTACTACTACTCACCTCTACCTTTGCAGTCACTCTGTCCAAGGGAACATCAGAACCCACAAGCAGCTGTGGCTCACATTCACACATTCAGTCTCACTGCTACAGAGTAGCTCCCTCCCTGAAGTAACTACCTCACCAGTCCTGGCTGCAAGTATGCAGTCTGTCTGGGTCTCCCCCGGGCTACCAAACCCACATGCTTGTCTCCTAGCCTGACTGTGTGTAACTGCATAAGCACATGGTACTGCCTCATCCAAACACTTACCTATCAGGACATCTGCAGGATGATAGTCTGGTACCTCTGTTGTCTAAAGACAACCTACTAATGGCATTTTGTCTTCCCCACTTACTGGCTCTCTCACCTTTTGTTCCCCACCTTGACTCTGTGGACATCTGTATGGCACATGGCCCCACTGGTTGCATTCAAAACATTTAATCCTATGTCCTGGATGTGTACCTGGACTAGTGGCTTCCCCTGCTACTGGCAGATTTTGTTGGGGCAGTCTGTGCTCCCCACCATGGGTTCCTTCAGACCCATGTACAGTACTTGGGGGTCCTTTTCCTGTGCAGGGATGCCCTGCTTGTTAGGTATAGGTCTCCCTTCTTTCCCAGCTCATCTGAAGTAGCACATTAACTATGAGCTAAGTAGATCCTCATGTCCTCAGGCAAAGTGCTATGGGCTTGTTCTCTCACCATACCATCTGCCAGCACTTCAAAAGTAGTGACCTGACATCCACTCACCCACCAATGAATATAAATGCTCAGTTCAGCAACATATTCACACACACTTTCATCTGTCTTGCGTCTATGCTCATGAAACCTTTTCCTTTACATTTCAGGTGTTAGCTTAAACAATTCTAACAAATGATTGTTAACAGCAGTATAATCAAAATATTCACAATCAGCAAGTTTAGACAACACAGTTACAGCTTTACCATGTAGTAAGGGGGATAGGAACTGTACCGAGAGGCTTTGGTCAACATCATACTGTTTACATACCCTCTCAAACATATGAATGAAACTATCAAAATTATCCCCCTCTTTAAACTGCAAAAAGAAATGTACTGACCTTTTGTGCTTCTGGGTCCAGTTATTCCCTTCCCCATTGCCTCCATGACTCTGGCAAAGAGTCCGCATCCCCTTCTCATGCTGTCTTTTCCTCTCCCTTTCCTCAGATTCCAGGCATAGCAGTTTCTCATTCTCCTCAGCCTGCAGTCATCTCCGTCTCTCAGCTGCTTCTATTTCCAAATGCCTGGCCTCCAACTCAAGTCTCTTTAGCTCCAGATGGATTTTTAAGTCATCTGCAGAAAGGTTGAGCTGTCCATTCTCTGAGGGTGATATATCTCCGCTGCCAGTCTGATCTTCCTCCTGGTTGCAGTTTTCTGATGCAACTGTGACCAAAGCTGCAATCATGTCTGTTTTAGTCAGGTTTCCATGCAATGGTCCCCTAGCCTGGCATATCTCAGCCAGCTTGCTCCTTGTCAGCTGTGGGTACTCCTCTGCTGACATGTTGCCTGCTCTCTCTGACCAAGTAAGCTAACAAAAGAAATAAAACGAGTGTGATCTAAACTCTGAATATTCACAACGTGGCTGATTTAGAGTACAAAACACCTTCAGTGATTACTGTACACAAGCTACAGGAATTCACTCTACCTACACCACTACAAGCCAATTAGTATTTGCAACCAATTAATATGTGGTGTGGATATCCCACCATTGCCAAACAATTAATATGTGACATCCATGCACTGGCCCAGCAATCAAGGAGGCTCCATCCTCACCACTAACACCAGTGAGGGACATCCATATTGGGAAGGGATAATAAATACACACACAGTAAAGTACAATTTATCTTAAGAGCACACAGAGATCACAGTCAGTCTGGGGCTGGTTTCTCCCTTTCTCTCCAGGTCCCAAATAAGACTCCCCACTGGCACAGCAATAGGCTCAATATCTCAGCCTTGTGGGCAAACTAAAACCTCCATCACCCCTCTCTGTCCAACCAGTGCTTAATGTCCCTGCCCAAGTAGCTGACACACACACACACACACACACACACACACACTCACACACACACACACACACACACACTCACACACACACACACACACACACACACACACACACACACACACACACACTTTGAGATAAGAGTTATATACAACCACACAACACACTTGGGGAAAGCTGGCACAGGTTCTCCAGCTGTGCCCCCTTTATGCCCAGTCTAAAAGATAGTACCAGCTGCCACCACTCACTAATATTAGCAACTCAAAGGCACTTCTGAAAGGGTGTTCAATTATTACTGTGCAATATTATTATCCAAATGGTAAGTGTGACTGAACAGTCAAGGCTTATTAGAGTGACTTGGTACAGTATCACTATATACATGCAATGCAATCTAGAGCTTAAATTAACTCTACATAAAACAGTCACTGATGAAAGGTTTAAAAACATTTAATAATAAAAAATAAAAACACAAGACAATACTTCTTACTACACAGTGCTAATCAAGAGTTCAGATATCACAGAGAAATACTTAAAATCATACCGTAGAAAAGTTCTGACATCACACTAAAACACTTAGTCTAATCTTCCTAATTCCTAGCTATGTCTAAGAGAAAACACAGTTCGAAATAACTTACATCTAGAGCAAGACAGTGCTGGTGATGTTGGATTTTCTCAAGACAAAATGCTCAGAGCTCTCTGATTCTGTCTCTTTAAACTGATAACACAGAGCTGCTTCACATTACATCATTCTTTACACTTATCTGGTGTTCCCAGGCTAACAGAAACTACATTTACATTCTTTACACCTGGTCAGAAACCAGAGAAATAAAGGACATTTATACATGCAAATTCTAGCTATTAACTCTGGTCTTAAAACAGTAGGCAGGGTGCCTCTCTCTAGACATATCGGCTCCAAAATTTTACATCAAAGACAGTCATGAAATTCTTGACTTAGCTTTCTTACAGTAGAGTGCACTGTTGTTACATTTTTGAAGTTCAATATCCAATTCAGTCTTCACGCATTTAATAGAACAAGCCTGTGGCTTACATTAATATTTACAAATGACAGAATTATCCACATAATTCTATCTGGCTAGGCTGGCAGCTTTCATCTATCTTCACACAATGTTTCTCCCTTTTCTGTGGAGGCATTTGAAGGAACAATCTTCCATTGCACTGTATGCATAGGAAAGAATGGGAAGAGTGAGGAGAATATTTTTCACTTACATTTCTCTTCTTCCACTCAAGCCATGTTTCTCCAGCCCAGGTAATCCCTTGTTTTTGTATATTATATTATGAAGTAATCATTTTTCCCCAAAAGAGCCATCCGATATGTCACTAATAACAAAAAAGGGATATAAAGTTAACTTTGTCGTCCTCTTGTTGGTGCGATTTAAAACAGGTAACCTCAGATGTCTTCTGGATCTCTGTGACCCAGGCTTTTAAACAGCAAGCATTCTGAGTGGTCATTCACAGCGTATTTCCATTGTTCTTTATAACTGAACATATTACAAAGGTATTGCTATTATTTTATATAAAAGCAGACAGTTTTGATTGAAAGCTGCATTTTTATATTAAAAAATGTTTAAAATTAACCTATTTCTTTCTGTTGCTCAATGGAGAATGCACATGTTCATTGGAAGTCTTGAATACTGACTTGAACTGATTGCATAATCAGGAACTGCTGTTATCATCAAAATGATCAACTGCTATTTTGGAAGCATTTCATTTTTCCTAACGTGGCTCCTAGAACTTTTACAAAGTGAATAATAATATTTAATCAGCAGTTCTCGTGAAAGTCAGCATGCTATTTCCCTGTTCTAGATGACTGGTATCTAGTTTGGTTCAAGAGAGATACTCACACTACTATAGTCACATTCACTGAAAGTTATACGAAGATTGGGGAAATACCAGCCCACTCCTACACAGTTATTGATTTTTCACATGGTGTCTACTGGGCATTATAACTACTAGGCCTCTATAACGTTTCCCTATCTTTAGGAGATCTTTTCTTCCACTACTTACTTATTCAATTTAGAGTAATCCCCAGCTGCTACAGTTCCACACTTACTAATGTGCATGTTGGTGATAGTATAAAAGCTTCCTGCTACCACAGTGCATATGCAAACCTTCAACCGATGCAAAAGATGCAAATGATGCAAAAGATGCAGGAGCTAGATTAAGGTTCTCCAACACCCACTGAAAAAGGCTGTAGTGGTGACATTGACTTGATGACTTCCTTGTAACTTTCTGACAGTGAATCTACCCCCCCCTTCCCACAGCTTTTGTCACTATATTAAATTGAGAAGACCATTTTAGACATCATATTGCTGCAGAACAACAGAACTATCATGTGTTTATATATTTCTTTATTTGCCTAGTAGCTTATTTTACACACTGGATAGAACTCTGGTCTCAGTGTCAGTAGTTAATTCACACTACCGAATCCTAAAATCACTTTGACCATCTCCTAAAGTCATCTAGCTAAGCTATAGAAATGAATCCACTCTAACCTAACAGAAGAATTAAACCAACAACTTTTGTAGTACTAGCTCAAAATCACCTAAGATCTGCACAGTAATGTGCCTACCAAACATGACAAGACATCTTTCACTCCTTAAATGTCTGTGCACCTTCAACTGTAATTTTACTACTGCAACTCTTCAATCTGTCCATAAACTCCCACTTCTGCTAAATGACACTATTCATTTATTTATTGACATTTGTTTACTGGGAAAGTCAGACTGGGTAATAAATACCCATTTTTGGAGAAGGCCTGAGAAGAAAAGCTTCAGAGAGTTAAATAGCATCAAATAAAATACTGGTACAAATGTAATAATTAAAAAAGCATATGTACTTACAGTTTGACAGTGGAATACATACGATACATTAAGAGACACCAGTGATGTAAAAATAAAAAAACGCATTAAGAGACATCAGTGATGTAAAAATTTAAAAAAAGAAATAAAAAATGATGATTAAATATAACAATTAGTATCAAAAAAGTATTAGAAGTATAGTCAACTGTGTTGGGAAATAAAAATAAAAGATACAAGGCCACCCCAAGAGTGGGGGAGATGGCAGGTGTTAAAAGGTATAGTTAGATAGTGTGATGAGAGGATAGGTTAGAAAGAATGTAAAGTATTTGTTAATATATGCATCATAAAGGTGAGGTGCATGGGTATAGCCATCAGTTAGTGAGAAAATCTTTGAGAGAAGCCTTAAATACAAGGAGGCTAGATATAATTTTGATTGAATTTGGGATAGTATACCATAGTTTGGATATGCAGTGTAAGTATAAATTGTGCCCCATACTTATTTTTATTTATTTATTTTTTTGGTTTATAGATTTTATGCAGGTTTTGTCTTGAGAGTGCAGTGGACAATGCGGAAGATAATGATGAAGTACTGGGGAGGTAGAAGGGCAGATTGAGTGCTATATAGTATTTTATGGGATAAAAGAAGTTATGTATTGGCTAATTGATGTTAGTATTTTAACCAAATGAGAGTGCATAATGCAGAGGAATGATAAGCTTTATGTGGCAGGTTATCTTATTATAGCACAGATTGGTTCAATTTTCTTTTACCAAAGATATAGATATAATATATGCTTGGTAATATATTGCGGCTACAGAAAAGATCTACATAAATTCTAAATTATAAATTATCAAATACTGTAAATCTCTTCACATATGCTTATGTACTAACACTTTTGTGCAACTGTAGTATCACTTGAGTTTATTTGCTTGATTTGATAATGTGGTATCTCTTTTTATTATTGCTTAGAGCTTTATTCCTGCAGGACTCCATTGATAAGGAACTGCAAGCTCAGTTGGACTGTCCTGGTAACCAAATGTTGTAAAAATACCAATAATGTGTTTATATATACATGTATTTATTGTGCTGGTGTCTGTGCATTTATTTCCTTCTTTCCTTACCTACTTACTGATTTGCTTACTACTTGTTAAATGGAAAATTAGACTGATATAATACATTTTCCACCCTTGGCATAGGCCACTGACACAGTGTAAAACAACAATAAATACCAGGTATGTGTTTTATACATTAATGTTTAGGATTGGAATGGTAGTCTTCATGTAATGAAAATGTGATTTTAATATTACAGATTTAGAATGCCAAATAATTTAAAAATCCCTGCTGCTATTTAATGTTTATAAAAGGTTTCTTAGTTTCCCTGTCAGATTGCATTATGCCACCAGACAGTGGGAGATCCACATATAACCCAATATGTAAGGAAATGTTTCAGCATTTGGATTAAGCCATCTCTAAGAGCTTATTCCTCACCACAATCTGTACTCCTGGCAAATTGAAGTTCCTAGTAACAAGTTAAGTTTGAACCTGTTCTCCTTACATTATAAGTCCCCAGCCCTGAAAGCAGCTCACACTATCTTGAATGACCACAGACACCCTGCAACACTTTTAAGCCTCAATAAATAACAAGTTTGACATTTCCTTCTCCTTGATTCCATGGGAAGAGGATAGGTCATTGGATGACTACAACCCAAACTTTGCCTAACAATGCCCCTTATATTTTTTTCTAGTTCTTTCAGTGCCATCTTCTTCACATTTGAGTGAGTTGAACCACAATTGCCTCGGACTAATAATGCAATACTCATCTAAGTATACATGGACTCTGGTAGTACCATCAGTTTTGATAATCCCACATATACTTCTTCCTCAGTTCAAGTGTCTAATATCTCACCTTTCAGGAACCCATCATCTCTCCTTAGGGAACTAACATTCACTAATGTTGGCCATTCGATTATCTTATTTTCCTGATCAAACAAATGTACTGCACTTTGGTTTCCAAATCAGATGTGTAAAAAAAAAGTATCCAACCGTAAATATATTCAGACAAATGGAATCATTTTACCCTGTAAACAGCTAAACAACTTATGGATTGTCATTATGATCATGTACTCATAGGACTAGATTATTTTTAATTAGTCTTTGACTGGACTACGTTATTTTAATAATAATATCCAGTCCAGCCATTTCACATGTTCGTGGTGGTAGTAGTAGTATCTTTTCTTTCCATACCTTAAGACTTTCAAGGTCTTCACTGAGAGTAGTTTACACTTTAATCTCTAATCAAAAGTCAGTTTTCCCAAAATGTTTGAAGTTTATATTAGAATAGCTTACATATTCAGTTTTTGATCAAATGGTCTCATTAGGGCTCACATTCTATATATGCAAAATCCAATGACAAAGATCACCAATGGCTATGGTAAATCAATCTTATATCCAGGAGTCTTGTGTATCCCAAAAGTGATTCCCAAGCTAAACAAGTACAAAAAACAGAACAGGGAATGTGAGGAGATATCTGTCCCCAGTGTTAAGGTAGAGAACTGACTTCAGTTCCTTGTTATTTGTGAAAAATGAAAAGCAAAAATGCTTAAATGTGCTTAAATTTAAAAAATGCAATATTAAGCAACAATAATAACCAGTCCAAAGCTTAGTATGTTAATTCATCTTCTTTGAATGTACTGAAGAAACACACTCAAACAGGCTTAGTCACTAGAAAAACTCAGCTTCAATTCATGATAAGCACTTTCATCCACTAACTGGACATCAGCAGATTATTTTTTTTTTCTATAACAGGTTTAATCCATGAAAAATTAATATATGATTTTAACTATTTTATTAATAAAAACACAAAAGATCATAAATTATGATTGACACCCTTATACATTGTAATGAGCCTAGCCTACATCTAAAAGCTAGCCTGATATAACACAAGTCATTTTTTACAATGTAAACTAAAACAGGAAAAGTACTAATAAAACAAAGTCCAAATAAATTGAAGAGCAGAACTAATAATTAACTCCTAGTCTGTCTCCAGACCGGGACAAAGTGTTATAAAAAACTCCCTTCACTAAAGGCTATTAAGAAACCAATGTGACAACAAGATCCTCAAAGAAGAAGAAAGTATAAAGAAAAAAAAATCAGAGAGCTGAGGTGAAGAGGTGTTTGTGTGTGTGTGTGTGTGTGTGTGTGTGTGTGTGTGTGTGTGTGTGTGGATGTGTGACAACAGGCACATGAATCAAGAAACCCACCCACTATAGTAACTAAAAAGATGCAAAATAAAGAAATGTCACAGAAAAAAATACAATCAAAATAAAAACTGTAATCATACATGTATTAAAAACAAACAAAAAATAAAAACTCTTTCACTCAGTGCTTCATCAGATCACTATTAAAACTGAGCAACCATAAAAACTATCATAAAAAGTAGCAGTGATCCTTACTAAAATAATTTCAAAACTGAAAGTTTTGTTTGTGAAGCCAGCTTACCTAGTGTTTCTAGACAAAAGGATTTCATCCTGCAAATGTGTGATGGAGGAGAATTGGTGCTACCCTGCTACAACCATCCAAAAAAGATGGATGCGGATGGATACCTGGGGTACAGTTAAGACTCTGAGGATTATTTCTTGTTGAACACTCTTAGTAGTGGATAGCAGCAGACCAAGCATGCATATCATTTCCTCACAGATCTGGGGGGTAATTCAATAAAGCCTATACAGAGCTGTTCTCTGCGTAGGAATAGTGTTAATGCTCGGACATGGAACTTGTCCGCCGAGCGATCCAGGAAACAAGGTTGGGGGCATGCGTGAGCTTCCCAGCACTGTGCAGACCTGGAAGTAATCGTGGAATGCAAATCACCTCATTTTCTGGTGAAAGCCATGCAAATGAGCTGATTTTGTGATCCAAAAAGCAAAAAGGCATCCGTGTAGGTGCTGTGTCTGCAGGAAAAATGCATGCGGTTTCTACTGTGTACCGGAATGTAAAAATAAAAGAAGAGCTGTGACAACTCAAATAAAAGCCTGTATTAGGTAAAGTAGGAAAACCTATGGCCATTGACATTTAAAAGTGATGCAACTAATAAAAAATTAAAACCTTTTTTTTTATTACATGTCACATTTAAGCGGTGCACAGCGACGTGCAAACATGCTAGTTTGCAAAACAAAAATTAAAATAGTACAATATGATATGTAAAGCTATATTAAAGTTTCCCATTATGCTGGCTAGCATGCAAACTCATACAATGATAGGTTATAGTGGTTGCTATGGAGATAGGCTCTGGTGTAGTGCAGTATCTAGAGAATATGCAATCAGGTGTATGTAAATGAACTAAGTTTATTGAATAGCAAAATGGGCCACCGTGTCCTCAGGTACTAACTGTGTAAGAGCTAGATCCATGTTAATGTAGGCAGAAGAGACAACTGACATGAACTGTGGGTGTGGCATGATTTGTGTAAGCACACTGGAGCTCAGCGGATCTTGTTTGCACTCAGCTAAGCACAGCTAAGGGGGGGTGTCTGAGGCTGTTAAGCTGTGCTAAGCTGTGTAAAGAAAATCTAAGGATGTTTGTGTACAGGGGAGGGTCATATCTGCTGAGCAATGTTTATACTGGAGCTGTGGACTTATGCAGCACAGCGCAGGGCTTAGAAGTTGGGGAAATTGAAAAAAAAAATAAATAAAAGTAAATAGCTTAGAAAAGCTAATGAATTATAAATGACTAATACGCCCTTTGCCACTCACACTGGCCCATTCAAACCCCTCAATAATGTATCTGAGAGGTGGGATGTCTCATAGTCAGCCAGTCACACAGGCTGCATCTGCAGCACACCGGTATAAAGTATGCAGACACCCTTCAATCTGATTTTTGCAACATACTCCGCACCATTGGAGTACACACTGGGGAATTTTAACTGACAAAATGATAGGGGCTGCTGCTGCTTTGCTACATCTCTACATGTTACAGGCTGAGGTCAGTGATGATGATGATGATGCTGACAAATGTCCCAGACTGAGGAGGAGAAGAGTGTTCAGACCCAGGGTAACCTTTCAGGGCTTCATGAGCTGGAGATAGTAGGGTACAGGGTAGACAGGGACATACTACAGCAACTCACCGAGCACTGCCACTCTCACCTCAGACCCAGAGTCAGCAGAGGGGAACCCATCCCAGTAGAAACAAAGGTATGTGTAGCCTTAAGAATACTAGCTACAAGTGCTTTCCAAAGAACTATTGGGGACATCATGGGTGCCTCGCAGGTACTCGCATCCAGTGTACTCCACCAGTTCTTAGATGTCATGCTAACACATGCCAGAGAGAAAATCTATTTCCCCAACACCCCTGAGGAGAGGACCACCAATATGCATCTCTTCCACCATATAGCACACTACCCAGATGTACTGGGTGCCATAGACTGCACTCATGTGCACATCAAAGCACCACCTGGTGAGGAGGGTAGATTCTACGTCAATCACCAGGGGTGTCACTCCATCAACTGCCAGGTCATGTGCAATGCCCAGGGCATTATCATCAATGTGTGTGCTAGTAGCCCTGGCAGTTATCACGACTTCCACATTTAGCATGCTTTGCAGCTGTACCAGGCCTTTACCAAGGGGACATCCCATATGGCCATCTAGTGGAGGATGTTGGCTACATACTGGAACTTTGGATGATGACACCTATCAGAAATGTACACACACCAATTGAAGAATGCCATAATGAGTCACTCACACAAACTATGAACATTGTAGAGCATGTCTTTGAGCTGTTCAAGTCATTGTTCTGCTGCCTTAACATATCTGGTGGAACCCTGCAGTACTCTCCTGCTACATGTGCATACATATTCATAGCATCTGCCATGCTACACAATATTATCCTGTGGAAACAGCTGTAGCAGGAACATCACAGAGAAGGGACACCCCCCCCCATTGCCAAGGTCCACATAGGCACAGGGGGACTTAGATGAGGAACCTACTTTTCTGAAGTACAAGCAAACACAGGAGGGTTATGGCTGACAAAGTTTGCAGATGACTGCAAACTGGGCGCCATAGTCGAAAACACATCTGACACAGATATCCTCCAGAAGGGCCTCACAGAAATGGATAACTGGTGCCAGAGCCATGGCCTGAAGTTAAGCCAAAAATGCATAGTCATACCCTTTGGGAAAAACAAGGCTACCCCTAGCTACCATATAGGTGGCAATCCACTGAGCACAGAAAAAGTCATCAGAGATCTGGGGACCCAGGTTGACAGTAGCCTTCGTTGACACTCATGTTGCTAAAGTAGTTAGGAAAACCTTCTATATCACCCACCTGATCATGAAGGGATTCACATCTAGATCAAGGGAGGTCATCGTCCCCTGTACTCATCACTTATTAGACCTATGATTGAGTACAATGCCCGTTCGGAATGTATCTGACCAGACACCTGCTGCAGCTTGAAAGGCCCCAAAGTTCCTCACCAAAAGGATAAAGGGTCTCAAAAATATGTCTTATGCTGCCCGACTGAAAGAACTCCAGCTCTATTCAGTCTCATACCGCTTGCTCAGAGGTGACCTGTGCCTGACATATAAGGCCATGTCAAACCCAGATTTGATGAATATGCTTCACCTCAAAAATCTAGATCCCTCAGAACCACAAGGGCGGAGACTTAAACCTTGACACGGTTATAAATAGAACGTGCTGGAGGGACAGATTCATCACCCAGAGACTCCCTATGCTGTGGAACAAAATCCCGGTACATGTGAGGCAGAGCACCTCTCTGGTCTTGTTCAAGAGGAATCTTGACCAATGGATGGGAGATTGCAGATATACCCCAGGGATTACTTCAGCGTCACTGCTTGACAGAGGCACAGCAAAATGATAGGCATAGTTTTTATTCAAACTAAAGGGGTGGCGAAAGCCACATAACTATGGGCTAGGCTTATAAATGCCCTTGGGCAGATAGCCTAGTATGAACCTATGAACCTATGAACCTATGAACCTATGAACCCCCGAGCCTGTCCTGTAGGCAGACATAGGCATGCCCAGTACACCCTGGCCTTGATAAAAAGGCAACGTATAGCACATACATTGACATCCTAGGGACCCAACACTGACACCTCACTTTGACTTGCACACATGATAAAAAGGATGCCACACACATCACACTATCTGTATCTAACCATGTATAGGCTGTGTACTGCATGCATCTGACAGAGTCAGTCCTGAAGCACTGTCCTCACAACTGCTGCAGGCACAAGGTAAGTCACTCTTCTTAAGAACAAATGGATGGAGTAGTAGACTGTGGTAGCATATCTATGGTATTGCTGCATGTATACAAGGGAATGGGGTGGGCTACCAGGATAGCAGCAGACAACTGACAGCTATGCGGGACAACAGGAAATGTCCACCAAATACTGGTTGCCATAGAATATGCAGTAGTCTTCAAGGTGCCACAACTCACTGCAATATATGTGGGGGGCTAAGAAACTGTGGGGTCATAGGTCACAAGCATGGATGTCATTGCTGGAGTCCCATACACACCTCTCAGCCTCTCACAGCAAGTCATCTGTACAAAGCCATAAAGAAATATGTGGCAAAGGCCCACAAATAGGGACAGTTATGAAATATTGCTCTTACAACCTTAGATAGTGATATTAGAACTGGTCTTGGAGTTGCATTAAGGGGAAGAAGTCTGAAACTCAAATGTCTGTTATTACTTTCTAAATTTGGTCTTTAATGATATGCCAGTATTTTCTAAGACAATCCCAATACTATGATAAATGGACCCAAAATATGAAGCAAATGGCTGGACAGTCTATGGAAATTTGTACAATTGAAAGATATGTTCCCCTCCCCCAAACATACATAGAAATGCAGTAACATTTATGTTTGTAGGGTAATAGCAGCAGACCACACATTCCCACGGCTGTCCCAATCAACTTGCTAACTTGTTCCATGTCCACAATATGCAGGGGTCAATGTGTTATATTTGTGCATGGTTAATACTATCAGGAAGTAGACAGCACTTATTGTTGGCTGTTGTGGCTTAGTGGTCTAAGTACAGTACTGTAGTTAGCAGGTTCCATGGTTCGAAAATGGCCGTGCTAACTATTTTGCATGTCAGCTACACCTATGGTAAGAGTTATGCACACTGTCCAGAAGTCAATATTTCTTACTGCAGGAAATTTGGACAATGGAGGGATAGGGGGCCACACATATGGACAATACACAGCTCGGAGTAACCTACACGCTGCCTAGTAGAACAGCAGGTTGTGACAAGTCAGTGTAGTGCCAGGGTAGAAATGGCTGCCACATTACTGCATTAGTGCTGACAAGTCAGTGGCCACCATCCATACCCCTGGAATGACAGGGTGTCATACCATGTCCACATATATGCCTCATATATCTGTTCTGCTTGTCATAACATTGCATTTGTCCACCAAACTATGTGCAAAACAATAAAGGTTGATTTGAAAACATCAATGACAGACAGTTGAGAAGCAGATGTCATATCCATAAGAACATGGAAGTTGACACAAAACCATTCAACCAACTGTCTACATTTGGAAGAGCAATATTAACACCCTGTCCCAATGTTTGGGCCTGTGTCTGACTGTTATATATGGGCCTGTGCAGATGTCAGTCTGTAAAAGTTTGACAGCTATGGCCAACATGTAGCCTTATAATAAGATTGCAACACAAACCATTTGAGGACCACAGCAGATGTAGGGGTGCAATGATGGACAACCTGCTAAAGAGGTACAGTCAGAGATGTGAAGTTCATAACCCTGTGTGTGATGTTATGACTTTTACCCTGCTCACACCATAACTACAAATACATAACAGCAGCAACTGTGGACAAAGCCTGTGACTGGACTAAAGAAGGACAAAGGAGCACATATAAAAGAAAGGGGAACCGCTGGCCAGACAAACGGAGAATGTACACACCAGAACAATTTGTGCAGTAACATAGGTTCTCTGCAGTGTATGGAGTCAGTAAACAAATGTCTGTCAGTGGTTCATCACATTACTCTATACTGCTCTGCACTGACATAACAGGAAATCACAGTGCTATGTAGAATATACCACACATATCATGGAAAACTCTGCTTGTTCCAATGCACTCTGTACCCACACCAGGATATGACTCAGTTAATAAGGATAGCAAATAGCCAGGAAATCCCCAGCCAGTGTATCACTGAGGTGCTGGATTATTTACACAGGTTCAGCAGCCAATCAGATGTAGCACACAAAATCCTGGACCGGAGTACAGCTAGCTCTGTAATGGAGTCCAGCTCTTACTACTGAAGATCATACTGGGCATGGTCCTACACTTAGAGAAATACAGGCCATGTCTAAACCCACATCTGACTATACAACTGCGTTGTCCATATATGTCTTTGCATACAGACAGCTATGGACACCTTAACTGTCTCTCCCCATCAGACAGGATTACCCTCAGCTATCTGTAGGTGGCACCTATGTGATATACCGGCATCTGTTGAGTGTGATACACATACACATATATAGGTAACATATACAGATATATCAATTATAGACAGGTTGAGACAGGGGGAGAGAGAGACAGACTGAGACAGAGAGAGAGACAGAGAGAGAGTGAGAGGCATAGAGAGAGAGACACACACACACCTTGAAAGGCATAGAGTGATGTCCTAATGCAGAAATTTGCACACCAATTGTAACCAGTGGCATGTGACAGTACAAAGGTGAGCTCCATTGTGCAATAGTAGTGAGGTAGGGGTTGTAATCTCACATCACCTGCAGTGTGTGTGTGTGTGTGTGTGTGTGTGTGTGTGTGTGTGTGTGTGTGTGTGTGTGTGTGTGTGTGTGTGTGTGTGTGTGTTTCTAGGTTAAAGAATTTTCAATTGTCAGGCCTTTTTCACCCAGTAATCCTCCCATTGCTTTACTTTACAAGGCCTGCTGATGTCATTCACCTTAGAAGCACCTTTGGACACTCTTCAGTCATATATGCTTTGTTGCACATGTGATAAGTACTTAGCAGTGTACTTCGTATAACTAGATAGGTCGGAGTTCTAATTTCAGCACCGACAACTGTGTGTCTGTTTCTAGATTAAAACATGTTGAGGCCTTTTCCAACCAGTAAATCTCCAATTGCCTTACTTTACAAGGCGTGCTGATGTCATCCACCTTAGCAGCCTTTGGACACCCTTCAGCCGTATAACCTTCATGGCCCATGCGATAGGTATGTAGCACTATAGTACACCAACTAGATAGGTAGTGGTTCGAATCTCAGCACTGACCACTGTGTGTGTGTGTTTCTAGGTTAAAGCTTTCTGAGGCCTTTTCAATCCAGTGAACTTCCCATTGCCCTGATTTACAAAGCCTGCTGATGTCGTTCAACTTAGAAGCACTGTTGGACAGTCTGTAATTGTACAATTTTCATGCTGCATGCGATAATGGCATAGTACTATAGTACAGAAAACTAGATAGGTAGGGGTTCTAATCTCAACATTGGCAACTGTATGTGTGAGTAGCATGTCTCCTGTGTGTTGGTTATACCATTTTCAGGCCCATGATGCCCTCATTGCATTACTTCAAAGGTCCTGTTCATGTCATTCACCTTAGATCCACTGGTGGACACTTTCTAGGTGTGTAAGCTCTGTGGCACATGCAATAAGTAGGTAGCACTAGAGTGCATATAACTAAGTAGGTAGAGGGTTGAATCTCAATGCAGCCAACTATAGTACTGTATATGTGTGTGTTTGTGTGTGATGCATATCCCCTGTGGCTGTCGTGTGTGTTGGTTATACCATTTTAAGGCCTGTTGACCCTCTCCCCATGGAATTATTTTAAAGGGCCTGTTGATGTCAGCTACCTTATATGCACCATTTTAAAGTCTACAGGCCATACCTCCCATCTGAATAGATGTATGCAGAATGTCCAGACATTTGCAACATACTGTACATATGTGGTCTGTGTCTCATAGCAATGAGGCTTTATGTCAAATCATTAGCAAATCTGTGAGAGTTGACATCACAAATAGTAACAGACATGTCAGCTTCAGATGTCATAGCCTTCTGAAATGTCATGCTGATGCAAAACATGTAACCCTATCACTTGTCTAGGTTTGTAAGACCAATATGTGAGAAGTGTCCCTATTTTCATGAAGTCATTCCCAAGATTAATTGCTGTAAGAGGTGGTGAGTTATATCCCCAGCATATATTCTCTGTGGCACATGCAATATGTATGCACCACTATAGTGCATACAAGTAGATAGGTAGGGGTTCTAATCTGCCTATTGCCAACTGTGTGAGTGTATCTGTTTCTGTATGTGTTTCCCCTGTGGCTGTCTTGCTTGTGCGTATGCAATGGTTATACAATTTTGTGTGCCTATTCCATCCTATGAACTCCCCCATTGCCAATGTACTTAAGGCCCCTACAAATGTCATCCACCTTAGAAGCACAGTTACACATTTTCTAACACAAAGGCACTGTGGTGCATACAATAGTCATGTTGGTTTGTATTATACATAACAAGATAGGTAGGTGTTCTAATCTGAAAAGTTTCAATTATGTGTGCATGTGTGTTTCCCCATGCAGCAGTGTGTGCATATTTGAGATGGCTCTATCATGTTAAGGGCCTGTTAACCCCCCATTGGCAATCCTAACAGCCCCTGCAATTGTCACCCACCTGAATAGCAGTGGCAGACACTGAAAAACTATAGTAGCTCTGTGGTGCTTGTGTTATGTATATAGCATTGTCACATGTAAAACTAGGCAGGTAGAGGTTCTACTGTCAACAAGGGCAGGTCATGAGTGGGTGTATGTGTGCATATATGTATATCCCCTTGTAGCAGTCTAACTGTATTACGGCCACCAGCATACCTCTCAACCCCTCACAGAAAGACATCTGGTTAAAGCCATACAGAAAAGTGGGGCAAAGGCCAAACATTGAGCACAACATTCACATATTGCTGTGACATGCATGGAAAGTAGATACCAGAACAGACTGTGCATTTGAATGTATTTTCCAGAGGGTATGAGTTGTGATATGACAATATCAGTCATTAATCTCTAATGTTAGTCTTTCATGATTTTCCACCAATTTGCCAGAAAAACACAATATTATGACAAATGGAAATAAAATATGTGTCAAACATCAAGACATTCTGCAGAAATATGTACAGGTGAGAGGTATGGCCACCACCTGTACCACCCTGCAGGTTGCAGTCCATGTTTGGCAAGGTGTGCCCTGTGACAACAACTCAAACAATACAGAGGTTCCCAGAGTGTAGGACAACAAATATTTCATAAAGTTGTCTACTAATTGCATAGAACAGTTATTGCACATCAGAAGCACCTTAATGTCATGACAAATAGCGTAAGCTATGGTAATGTCACACAAAGAAACTGAATTATTAGCAAACCAAAGGACATCCTGTGTGTTGCACTTGCTGTGGGTATGGTAGGGCCTGCCAACTGTCATGTTACTATAAGACGTGTCCCACAGTCCACATTTGATAAGGTGTCAACTACAATCTTTCTCTCCTATGTGTGTACAATATGTAAACCTGTAAAGGCCCTGTGACTACCTGCTGCCCTCAATGACCCATATTTATCCAAGCATGAATGCTAACTACCACTACTCACATATGTAGGTACTGCCTAAGGCTGTGTCAACTGTAAGTAGTGTGCAGTCTATCATTGAGCCACAAACTGCTGTTAACACACTGCAATGGACCATATAGTGGGTATGGAATGGTGCCAAGGTCCTTGCCTCAAGCTGAATGCAGACAACAAGGTCAGCATACCATACATTAAGGACATGGCCCCACTATTTCCCACATTAGCAGCAACCCCATAAACACACACACTGTGATGACAGACCTTGGTACTCAGCATGCTAACAATGTTGCATTCAGGCAACAAGTAGTGGCAGTTGTCAAAAAAGGCTTATATGTGGTTCACCACATAGGTGATGGGACTGCATCCAGACAAAAGGTGGATATTACCTGTGCCTAGTCCTCAGTTAGTACAACAATACATTAGCAGCATGACCAGCCTGCTATGTACCTATGCAGACATCTGCAGAAACTGTAAAGGCTATGTTAACACCCACAAAGGTCATCCATGGACCTCAACACCTGCGCCATGCAGACAGCCTCCAATCAGTACTGCCACAGTAGTTACCAGTCAGGTTGTCCACAAGTGTCTGTGGCATGCCTAGATAGCAACGTTGTGATCAGCCCTTCAACAGCTGCCCCATATATGAGAGTATAACTCTGCACACATTACCAGCACAACAGGCCTGAATCACATATGACACAGCACAAAAAGTTGATGGAGAGAAGTTTGTCAAACAGAGGCTGCCCTATCTCATGAATGCACTCCCCAAACATGCCAGACACAGTACCATCCAGACCCTCATCAACTGTTTCAAGGTTGAGTGGATGGGAAATAAAAACAAACATCTGTCCCAGGACTCCAACATGTGTCCATCAATGCCATAGCCAACATGTGCTCATCAATGATTGTGTTGGGATGAAATAAGTGACCCAGGTCCAGTACTCTAGTAACCTCCTCTGTAACTATAGACCTGTGATCCTAAGGAACACCTGGGTGACATGTATTAGGACTAGCTTTCTACTTCAAGGGGTATGGATGCAAGGATACACTGTCTGTCCCAATTGTCCCTCACACACTGTTCTATGCATACCTTGGTGATGAAAAGGTGTCCTTGTTGCCACCCTGCCATCTTGAGCTTATGTAATGGCAGCAGTTCACCACAACTTACACATGCAGACACCTGGAACAGAGACAGAATAAGATCTGTGAGACAACAGTCAGTCAACTGTACTAACAGCAGGATAAAGACGAACTGAGCCAGTAACACAGCAGTTCCAAGGCAGTGTAAAAGCATGACCACGTAGTCAGGATAAATAAATGAATAAATAACTTTTAATCCAAGTACACAGAATACAGACTCTGGCTATGGCTAGTGTCTACAGTCACCACACTACCCTGTTTAATGCCACCACCCTCCAACTGCCCAATATCTATGGCTGCTGGGGACTTGGTATTTGTGGGCATACTGACCGTATGTGGGGTCATTGGGGGTTGAAGTGGGATGTCAACCAATGGGACAGATTCAGCCTCCAAAAACCCCACTTGTGCCTCACAATGGCCACCATCTTCATCAGTGTCTGATGAGACACTGAAATCAGGTTGTGAGAGGGACACACTCCAGCCCCCATGGTCACCTGTAAGGGGAAGACAACATGACTACATTAATTCCTGCATTATAATGTTTGATGATCCACAAACACATACAGACACACAATCACACACACACACACACGCACACACGCACACACGCACACACACACACACACACACACACACACACACACACACACACGAGGTGCCACAAAGGCATTATACAAACCACACAGTCTGACCGATGCCATGCACAAAACACAAACAGACCACAACAGACACACTATGGACAGGCCCTCAAAAACATGCAGTGCAGCTCTGTCCAGTCAATGTTGCTATTAATATACACCTGTGGGATACATGAGAAGTCAGAGTATGTGATGGAATTCACCTAACACACAGTGCACCTATGTACACAATAGTAACATACCCCTGTATAGCAGAGTGGCTACATCTATACAAAACTACATGGGAATAAGTTACAGCTCCTGCAAATATGCTACTGTGATTACCAAGGTGATGCATTGCAGTGAACCCCACCACAAGTGAACATGAAGCATATTGCAATATGGTTATGCTTAACAGTTGTGTGCATGGCAAACTGGCAGCCCTTAAGATGCCAAAGGTATAGGTGACCTATAACATGACAGCTCTCACTCACTGGCTACATGTTGATGTTCCCCAGCAACACCAGAAGTACCTATGGAGTTGTGGGGGAAAGCTGTTGTCGGCACACACACATGGCAATGGTACAGGATAATATGCGCATTTATCAACATGTACAGTACAAGCTGTGATACTATACAAATTGCTGACATTCACAATAAGTGTGCACATGTGTGCATTGCAAACCCCCAACCACAGATGCAGATTGACCTGACATATGCATACATGTATGAAGATACTATGAATGCTACAGTATTAACATGATGACCACTGAAGGCTTACCTGTACGTTCCTCGCCTGTGTACTGTGTGCCATCCACCTCTATGACATATGTACTGATGCTTTCCTGTGAGCTGGCGGCTGACAGCAGGTTGGCAAGGAAATCCTCTGTGGCTGAGAGTAGCAGTTGTATAGCAGGCTCTCCAACTGTGCCAGCACAGTCCCTGGCCACAGCTACAGCTCTTTGACGTGCATGGTGTATGAGATCAGGGGCACTGTGTTGGACCTGTTCATAACTCCTGTCTCAGTGGCCCACATTATTGACTATTGCTACCAGTTCTGTCCACAGAGCAGCACATTGTTGCAGGTTTTGGCAGCTCCTTTCCAAGAGTACCTGGTGATGGAGTCTCAAGGCATCAATGATAGTGGCAGTCTTGACTTTTCAGAAGAGGGGATTTTGTCTTCTGTACATCCCACCTGAAAGACATGAACAGGGAAACAGATCACAGGACTGCATACATTGCTCAACATTATGTACAGACGCTGCACATCCACTGTTGCCAGCACTATCCACAGCTAACCCCCACATTATACCCCCACCATCTACCAGCACAGTATATCTGTGAGTATCAGCAACATGAAATACAGCATGCATTGCCCCCCTGATCCTGATGTTTCATGCTGCTTGCTGCATGTGTTATGAGGTGTTACACTGCATGTAGCTGTTACACCTATTACTGCTTGGTCATAGGCTGTCTACATGGCCTGTTGTGGTTTCAGCCCTCAGGTCTCCCTGGCATTCCTCCATCAGATTCTGGAGTATCTGGCTGGACAATGTCCTACAGTTTCCCCAGACAGTGTGATTGATATTGGTGTCCTGGCACAGTGTAACACATGCCTCATATACACGGATGGATAGTCATCTTCAAACACCACCAATGTAAACACTGTATGAGAGTTGGAATGGCTATAGGAACCTGCAGTCCATGATCTCTGCATATCTGTCACAAGCAGGTTGTCAACACAATCAGCGCACCTCACACACCTACATGACACACAAAAACATCTGCAGTGGTCCTCAACATACCCATCCACAAACAATAGGGATCTCTGAGGCAAAGACACACATAAACACCACAGCTGTAAAAAGCACATAACACATATGGCCACACACCTGTGTCTCAAATCCACACTGGCATCAGCCCATGACAAACATGTTACACATAGGGAACTCCAGTGGAGATCCACTGGTGTACCTCTGACCTGGTTGTGTATGTGGATGGTCACAGTTACGTTTGTGTCAGGTGACAGATTACACCATATTGCATATACATTGTTGCTCTCACTAATGGTCTGCCACAGTGCATGTTAGTGTGCATGTTGGGATTACATAATCAACAGACCATGATGCTTTGCTAGAGATGGCCTGCACCTGTTGCCCTTGGGATTCTGGATACTGGCTAAGGTTCTTGCCACCCCATAGTGCCTTTTTTGGGCAAGGTTAAAATGACAAATTCACCACCATAATAGGTACAAGCAAGCAAAATCTGAGGGTAATGCTATCCAATCCTAGAAGTCTAAACCTCAAAATGCATTCACTCGAGGCACTCCTTAAAATGGAGAACATCGACATTTGTGCAGTGACAAATACCTGGTTCAAGCCTCCAGAGAGCACCCCTACACTACCAAGCTATAATTTATACCACACCTTTCAGTCACCTAACCTGGACCGAAACACTAAAGGCAGAGGGGTGTTCATATTAATTAAGGGTATCCACACCTCCAGGCTAGTTGCTCAGCATAATGCATCAGAGATTATCCAAGTGCAACTAACTCTGGACAAGACCGCAATCCAAATTGTAACTTGCTACAGATCCCCCACCATGGTCCCAGATTCCCACTCCTCATTTCTTGATACACCGGAAAATATTAGGCTACAACCCAACACTCTCATAATGGGTGATTTCAACTATCCCACCATTAACTGGGAAAACTACTCATGTATCAACTCTTTTGCTCAGCGTTTTCTGGAATTCATAAATTCCAATGGCTTGTATCACCTTATCCTCACCCCTACCAGGGGCAGCAATATCCTAGACCCGGTCATTACCAACATAGGTGAGCGGTGTTCCACACCAGAGGTCACTTCCTCGTTGGTCAGATCCAACCACAAGCTAATCACCCTAGACATCCACATACCGCCCCCACCCCTATTAGGGGAACCACTATAAAATATTTCTCCAAAGCCAACTTCACACTTCATAAGACAGCAGTGGCAAACTTCATGGCACCCATGCAGACAGGCAATAGAGGTACAACTGCTGATTCCTACACAAATGCACTTATAAGCACTTACACGAGTGCATGGATTGTGCTATCCCTAACAGAACCAAGATGCTATCCTCCAAAAAAAGGAAGACAATCTGGTGGTCCCCTGCCATAAACAAGCTCTACAACAGAAGAAAGAAACTGTTGCAAAAAAGAGTAAAATCACATGATTGGAGGAACTCCCTGGTCAGCCTCAGTAAGAAGCTGAGATCCCTCATAAAATTCTGCAAAGCTAGTTACGAAAACAAAATCACCACCGATTCTAAAGAAACCACAAAGCATTCTATAGCTATGTTAAGAATGTCAATGGCAACACTCAGATCTGCTCTGAGTTACAGCACAATGACACTAAATATACAGAACCAACTGATATTGCCAACATCCTGGCAGATATGTTCAGTGCTAACTTTACCCCTCTCTCACCCCCTAAAGGGCCCATCTCTATACCAGAAGAATGCAAAGTTCCTGTAATCACATCTGCACAGGTAAAGACCACACTCTACAAAGCCAAAAACACTGCATCCATGGGACGTGACAACATCCCAGGCTGCATTCTACAGGAACTACAGAATGAATTGGCACACCACCTAAGCACCATGTTCAATCATAGTCTCACCTCAGGCTTTGTTCCCACTGAATGGCACACAGCAACGGTTATCCCACTCCACAAAGGGAGAGCCACCACAGACCCCAGGAACTACCGCCCCATTAGCCTAATGAGTCTCGTCTGCAAGGCTATGGAATGTATCATCATGGAACTTATAAACAAAGACATCGGTAATCTCCAAACTCTGGACCCCACCCACTTTGGGTTTGTAAAAGGCAAATCATGTCTTCTAAATCTGATAGACTTCTTTGAAACAGTCACCAAAGCCATAGACGAGGGCAAGGTGATTCACACAGCGTATCTAGATCTCACGAAGGGTTTGGACACCACCCCCACTCTGGAATTATAGATAAACTCACTAAACTAAGTATAAATCCCTATTTCACAAGATGGGTTGCCAACTCGCTCACTGACAGAACCCACATTATGAATGTAGCAGACTCCAAATCCGACTTCAGACCAGTGAAAAGGGGAGTACCACAGGGTTCAGTCCTGGGTCCTCTCTTATTTGGTATCTACTTTTCTGAAGTACAGGCTAACACAGAATGTCTTTGGCTAATGAAGTTCACAGATGACTGCAAACTAGGAGCCATAATTGAAACACCCAACAATGTGGACATCCTACAAAAGGGCCTCACTGAGACAGATGCTTGGTGTCAAAGCCATGGCCTCAAGCTCAATGCCAAAAAGTGCATTGTCATCCCCTTTGGTAAAACCTCTGTACCCATGAACTTCCACATAAGTGGTAGTCTACTTAACATTGAAAGTGTAATGAGAGACCTTGGGACACAGGTGGACAGTAGTCTCTCCTTTGATAATTGCATCGCCACAGTAGCCAGGAAATCCTTCTATGTGGCACAACTCATCACAAAAGGTTTCTCATCCAGGAAAAAAGAGGTCATTGTTCCCCTATACTTTTCATTCATTAGACCCATTATAGAGTACAATGCCCCTTTTGGTATGTACCTCACAAGACATCTACAACAACTGGAAAGGCTGCAGAAATACCTCACAAAGAGGATTACCAGTCTCAAACAGATGCCCTATTCAGACTGTCTCAAAAAACACCAGCTTTACTCTGTCACATATCTCCTACTCAGAGGCGATCTCGGCCTAACATACAAAGCTGTGTCAAACCCAGAGCTGTTGGACATGCTCCACTTAATGAAATCCCAATCCCTCTGAGCTACACACTCTATGGATCTAAACCTTGTCACCACAATAAACAGAACATGCTGGAGGGATAGATTCCTATCCCAGAGATTTCCCATACTCTGGAACAAACTACCTATCTATATCAAACAAAGCTCCTCATTAGCACTCTTCAAGAAAAATCTTGATGACTGGATGGGAAATAGGAAATTTACCCCAGGGATCACATCTGTGGCTCTGCTCGACAGAGGCACAGGAAAATAATTTTCTTGGGTTGCAAAAGCCAGGGTACCTTTTTGGCTAGGCTTATATAGGCCCTAGGGGCAATAGCCTAGTATCTACCTATAAACCTATGAACCTATGAGCCTGACCTGACCTGATATGCATGTCCCTGGACTATATGCAGTGAGACACGGTTGTGCACACAGGTTATGTGTCCCAGGCCGGTATGTCCATAGCCTTACACAGCATTATGCTGTCATCCAGACAGATGTGCAATACAATCAGGGAATGATTGCCCTTAACATATCCACATTTCTCCTGTGATATTGCAGGGGTTCCAGTACCTGTGAGTCGGGGGTGAAGTGGTAAACAGACCACTATGGTCTGTGGCGGATGGCTTCCATCTGTCTTCACAGGTCTTCATGCATCTGGCAGTGGTTCCCACCAGCCCCATTGTGACTCCATTAGTACTATTGGTGAAGTTATCGCTACCAACATATGAGTGTCAGTGCAGCACACATTAAAGGCTATGCTGCTAAATGCTGGAGGTGTAGACATGACTTTGCCCTCGTTGCAAGCATTTCTAACCCCGGGAACTGCAGACGTCTATGCAGTCAAACTGACCATGCTTCAAAGTTGCAAAGAGCACCCCAGCCTTAGATGATCAACCATCCTATCATACATGCAGAAGCCAAAGTGTAGCCAGTAATGCCATGGGACATGGGATTTCCATATATATGAGACACATACACACCTCCACAGTGTACAGGCAGTAAGATGCACAGGGGACACTGCAGGAGCAGATCGCCATTGCTAGCACAAACCTATTCAAATTGCAGCTAGCTACCAGCCACCAGATATGACCAGGAAGCCCATTCTGCCTATATGGACCTCATCAACTGTATTCAGAGTTGGGACTGTACCTTGATCCTGGGTCAGTTGAACTACCCTAACATACATTGTAAGACATACCCATGCCAACACACAAATGGTCAGTATGCCCTCATCAGTGGATGTAGGAACACCTTGGTGTGGGCAGAGGCTACTCCCACATGAGGTGAAGGTATATTGCTGTTGAAACTACACAACATGGCTTAACACTACCGCAACCCTACAGTGTCATCCTCCGTGGCAAAGCAATTGTCATGCAGTCACACTTGCAGTCACCATATCCCACAATGCCCATCCACCTAGGACAGCCATACATACACCTCCAATGTGGAATACATCCTCCTGGGAGGTACATAAACCCTCACAGGCCCCAAACCATTATCAAGGACTAGCACCAATTTATACACATGCACACAAGTGCTATATATGCATTTGTACAGATGCATGTAGTCAGGTATACCCAACAAGCCTACATCATCCTCTGCTAGGATATGTAAACCTGTCTGGTGGACATGTGCAATACATACTGTCCATAACAGTGATGACAAACCATTGTCCAAGACCACATAGGGGCAAGTGCCCAAACTAAGGGTAATACTGCTCAATGCCAGAAGTCTAAACCTCAAGATGCATGCCCTCGAAGCCCTCCTCAGTATGGAGAACATCGATGTCTGTGCTGTGACTGAAACCTGGTTCAAGGCTCCTGAGAGCACCCCAGCACTATCAGGTTATACCTCATATCATGCGTTCCGGTCCCAAAATCCGGACCGAACCACAAAAGGAGGGGGAGTATCCATATTCATAAAGGATACCCACACCTCCAGGTTAGTGGCAATGCACGAAGCACCGGAGACCATCCAGGTATAATTAACCATAGGTAAAACTGCCCTACAGTTTGTAGAACGCTACAGACCACCCTCTCAAACTCAGGAAACCCACACGGCCTTCCTGAAGACACTGGAGAGTACGAATGTCTCTCCAAACACCATCATATTGGGTGACTTCAACTACCCAAACATAGACTGGGATCATTACTCAAGCCCCAACACCCTAGCCCAAAGGTTCCTGGAGTTCATAAACTCAAATGCTATGGAACAACTAGTCACCATTCCCACAAGAGGAGAAAATATACTAGACCTGATCATCACAAACATGGGGCAAAATGCTCCACACCGGAAGTATATCCCTCATTGGTGAGATCAGACCATACATTAATCTCACTGGAGATCCACATCCCGCCCCCAACCCCAGCAAAAAAGACCACAGTGAAGAACTTCTCAAACGCAAACTTCACACTTCTTAAGACTGGAGTGGTATCCTTCAAGGCCCCCGAGGCAGTGGAAACCACAACCCATGCTGCTGAAACCCTTACAAATGCCTTCTACGAGCACCTCCAGGAATGTATGGATCAAGCAATCCCTAATAAAATCAAGACCCTTTCCACCAAAGGCAGGCGCCCGGTCTGGTGGACCCCAGCCATAAACAAACTCTACAACAAGAGGAA